>NW_015506094.1:24337-50545 GCF_001515645.1 Sinocyclocheilus grahami | reverse complement strand
TCCTCCACCGCTGTCGTCTGGCAGCCCCTCTGCTCGCCCTCAGCCGACCGTCATTACGGTGTGAGCTCCATGGGTCTGCCAACCTCCAGCGTCGCCATGGCTGGAGAATCCCTCACCTCCGCCTCCAGCCTCCGAGGCCCAGACTCTGCCTCGGCCCGTAGACCCAGCGGCTCCTAGCTTCCTCGCTTCCACCATCACCCGTCGATCCACCAGCTTCACTGGGCTCCCTCGTCCCTCCGGCTCCGCCTTGGTCGGGCGTCGACCTGCCATTGCCTCAGGACTCCGCTCCTCCGGCTGCACCTCATTGCTCTGTCCTTCCGGGCTCTATTGGGCTCCTTCCTCCCGCCAGCTCCACCTTGGTCCTCAATCACTCCGCCTCCGCCTTGGTCGCCAGAGCCCTCGGCTCCACCCTGGCCCCCGGATCCTCGGCATCCCCCTAGCTCTTTGGTTTTCCAATCCCCGCCTCGGGCTCCTCCGCCACCTGCTCCGCCGCTGTTGGTCGGCGGCAGCCATTCCTCTTTCATGGCTCCTCCCTCCGTCGGCTCCATCGTGGGTCGACATTATGGCTGTGGTTTGGGTCCAGCTGAGCTCCTCCTGTTCCAAGCCTCTCCTGTCTCCTTCCTGGACTCTGTCTGCCGGCCCCCTCCCGGGTGTCCGTCCTCCTCCTGAGCCTCCTTCTTAGTTCCCACCCAGCCCCCCACTCCTCTGTTGTTCTACGGTGCGAGGACACACCTTCCGGGAGGGGGGTGATATGTCAGGAATCTGGACTGTTCTGTGACGTGTTTTGCCCGTTTCTGGTCCTGTGTTTCCTTATTTGGTCCTTCCTGGTTCCATTAGGTTCCCTGATTAGTTCATCATTTGTTTCCAGCTGTGTTTAGTTTATTATCCTCATTTCCCTGTGTACTTAAGTCCTAGTCTGTTCAGTTTGTGTTTGGCAGGTCTACTCGTTCTCTACGTGTGTTGGCTCAAGCTCCTATTGTGGATTATCTCCTGTGTTTCATGATTAAAAACTGTTAAACGTTTCTTCGTGACTCCAGCGTGTTCCCTCAACAGCGTGACGTGACATCTTTATAAAGGTCCAGAAATTTGTCAAGCTTTTCGTCAGGTGTCTTTTTTAATTATATGATGTCATTATACTGCTGTCTTGCCGCCAGCCAATCACTGCATTGCTGATCGTGGTTTTGAGTATCGATACATCTGCCCTTTACGGGTAACATGAGAACGCACAGTATTTTTAGATAGTTAATCCAGGTATTTTAATAAAATCCACAAATTCATTTGAAGAACCAAATTAGCCAGATATCAGTTATCATGATTAGAAGATCTGGTATCTTTCAAATCATCTCAGATGTATTAAGCGAGGTACGAAGAACGGGCCCCATAACTGTGACATAATGAAATAAAACAAACATACAAGTAAATGCAAAAAACAATGCATACAATGGAGTGCATACTAGGAACTTAAGTTTGTATCATTCAAGGTTGCAACAGTGTCAAGTTCATTACACTTCATCCAGCCCCTCTGGATTTACTTGACTAAACATATGAAAGAAAACAATTTCTGAACATGCCAACATGAAATTATTATAATGAGTCAAATATATGAAAACAAATTTACATTTATACAGTGTGCTCTGTATAACTGTGCCTGCAAGAACTTTTAGCAAACTACTATACTACTATATGACTATACTATCTTACCTGAAGATAAGTCAGGAAGAGGCCGTATGACTGACTTGTAAAGTGACTATTCACAGTTTTGTTTTATTCATGTCATCTTTAGTCATAATGTCTGATGCTCAGACTAAAATAAGGGTGGAATATTGAAGCAGAATTACTAAACTAGACTGACTACACAATGTAACAAAAATTTGTTTCACTTAGAGCTTCTATCATTAATTATGAAATATTGGTTTAGTACATGTAGGGCAGTGTATTGTGTTGTACACAAAATGTCGCTATGACACTGTTGTGTCAGGGCAGATTCAAGTATTTTTAGTGCTGTTTGAGCCTTTTGATGTACTGTGTAGTATATCAGACCGAATCAGACAGTCTAAGATTTGGTCAAAAACATGGTTGAAACATGAGGAGCCAAATTCCACAGAGGCCCAAGACAACAGGATGTTCATAAATCAGATCCTAGCACTAGCCAGTCTGAAGCAAGCCTAACCAACTCGTTCACAGAACAGCTTTCAACATTAACACAAAAGGAACACACTTATCATAACAACTCAGGAAGGAGATTGTCAATTTTAGGGCAAGTAATCAAGATTAAATGGACAGAGATGACAGCATGACCATCACGTGATAGTAACCACAATCACAAGCTCTTTGGATTGACTTCCTCCACCTCGACGACAGAGAACAGACTGAAATTCCTTACAGACCTCTTAACTTTCTGGTCTTCACCATAACTATTGAATAGTTTATAGGTTCATATTCATGTTTAGTATGTGTGTGTTTGAATCTTCTTGCTTGAAACGTTTCTTCCAATCAATTCTCTGTCAAATGTATCATAATCAAATCCAAAAGTATACTCTGCAAGTGCGGGAAAACTCCATGTGATGAGATAACATTTTGATTTATGAATTGGGAGGAGAAATATACAACACCCCCAGCAAAGGCAGCGTCTAATTGGTCAAAACACCATTTGGGAGGTGTCCAAAAGCCCAGTTTAAATACTCAGGACACCATCAAATCAGTCCTTCTTTTGCTCTTTGTTTCACTTCTCTCTTTTTAGTCATAGCTTTGAGCTATGCTTTTTAATCATGCTTCTTTAGCTTTTGAGCGTGCTCTGGCTTACACACGCCAGCGCCTCCAAAACCATGAGGAGAAACGCCACCTAGTCTTGTTAAACTTGACTTAGGTTTATTTTCTTTTCCATTGAGAGTTTCGTGTTCCGAGTTAAGTTTTGCCTAACGCCGTGTCTCCGAAAGAGTGCCGTCTAAAACTTCAACTTCAACTCCGCGTCGTCAGCCAACCCCCAACCACTGGGTTCCCAATGACCTGTTTCCCTTACAACTGTAGTGTTGATAGGCGTGTAGTGCGCCATCTTTTCTTCAGTTCATGTTATCAACACAATAGGTAAGTCCCGTTAACAGTAGTGGAAATTTAAATTTAAAATATCTTTATTGTTATCGCTGTAAAGTTCTGTCTATTGAGATATTTATATAGGTTATAAGACCTAAATGCAGAGTAATATGGAGAGTTAAAATGTTTCTTGTTCTTTCTTTGGAGCGTGATTAATGTGGGGTGGCTGATGCAAAGCTATGTATGACAATATAAGCAGCGATAGATTGTTATTGAATTGAATGTGCATTGAAATGTACTTTACAAGTTTAAAACTTAAGTGAGTTCATGTTATCAACACTATAGATGCCGTGCTGTGGAATAAATGGTCAAGCCACGATCCCGAACCCCTCTGTGTCTGTGTCTCCTCTCTACCACCACAACACAGTGCATAGTAGCAGCGGCGGTGCTACAGGCCAGTTAGCACGCAGAGAGAGAGAGGGCTACATCGTTGGTGCCGTGACCCGGATGGGAGTGAGGTTTAGGGGGGTGAGTGTAACGGAGGCCAGTGGTAGGTGCTGTGCAGGTAAACCTCACTCCCCTGATCTCAAAAGACAACACAGAGACACTAGCAACAGGCTGCAGTCATTTAGACTCCTTGTTAATGCGTCCACCTCCCATGCCGGAGACCTGGGTTCGAGACCCCCTCGGAGCGAGAATGAGGTATGGAAGTGAGGACCTGGGAGAGAGGGTTATAGATTAGTTTTTGTACTCATTTTGCATGCTTTTTAAAGATATTTTGCTTTTGCAAGGATGAGAACATTCTAGTGTATATTTTTTTAGTTGTCATGAGCACTGTGATAGACAAACAGAAATGTGATTTTCGTATTCAGCACATCAAACTTCATAAATAAACATTAAAAATAAAAGTTAAACAAAACTTTTATTAAATTTTGTTTTACAGAGCTATTGATTGGTTTTCAGATTGGCTTTAAGTAGGGATGCACGATATATCGGCCACCATATCGGTATCGGCCGATAAATGCAAATTTTTTCTGTTATCGGTATCGGCCAAAATTTTCATATCGGTGCATCCCTAGCTTTAAGGTTTTAGCCGAATGACTTATTGCCAGCACAATGTATTCATCATTATAGCATAATTAAATGAATCATTAAAACATAATGTTAAACTATAAATGTGTAGAAGACAGCAACAAATTACATGTGCATTCAAGTGTGATTTTACACACATTCAAGTGTATTCATCTGTTTCAGTCTGTTACGCAAAATATTCCCAGTTAGAAAAACATATATGGTTCATTCCTGAACACGTTTGTTGGGCTGTGAACAAATGTGCTGCTACTACAATTTGATTAGGGCTGTTTCATTAGAGTTGGAGCTAAACTCTCCAGGAAAGTGGATCTGGAGGGCCAGAGTTGCCCTCCCCTGATGTAGACCATTTTATAGGGCCTTTTGTAGGGCCACTTTCAATCGTGGCCACTAGAGAGCACAATGAACAAGGCAAGAAGTGCGTGTGCAAGACTATCCCAGGTCTGACAAATGCCAATACCCACTGAGCAGCAGCATTTGAGCAAAAGCATATCCCATCATTCATCATGTTCAGGAACTCATGTGGCAAGAAATTGTAAGATTTCAAGGAAAACTCTCCAGTTGAATAAGATATTGCATATAATGAAATAATTTGGTAGTGAAACATAGAGTGTTGAACATTCTATTAGTGCAGAGATAAGTGTATTTTGTAAAATGTTTGCAACTGCTTTTAATCACTAAATTAGAAACACCACAGTTAAACTGTGTCACCTGATACATAGGAACTACTGAACAGACATTTAGAAGTTTATTTACATAAGTGCAAAGTATTAAAAATCTAAATATGTAAATAAAGCTCTGTAAAACTTGTGTTTTTGCAGTTCTATGGTGTAAGTGTGACCCATTGGTTAATCAAAAGTTCTACACACTCTTGCGGTCTTTATGGCCACTTGAACGCTTGGGCCAAATACTGGAAACATGTAATGTAAGTAGACCAGTGATGAAAAACAAAGACCACAAGTGTGGGTAATTGGGACAGGTGCCCATAATGGTGTTCATTGGTTTTGGAAAGTGACATCATTGTTCCTGGAACTAGCTATCAAACTTTTTTAATTACTGTTTTAATTATGATAAGAAATTAAAAATGAATTGCTGGATCCTTAATTATTATGAATTATCTGGACCTTAAATAGGGGAGTGTCACTGATTCAGTCCATGTCATCAAAATCTCACTCCAACCAGGCAAGCAAAGTTGGCGACCCAAACAAGAAAAATTATTTCAATTATTTAAAGATAAACAAGTAACCGGTCGAGTTGTTTCACAAAAACAAACTGAAACAAACTTTAGTTCTGGGTTGATGATACAAAACTGATTTTGTTGTATTGATGGACATTAAAGAAATCATCAATGTATGCATCAACAAAGACTGTCACGAACCTGAGAGTTCAAAACTAACTAGTTGGACTCCTACAGACATGTAGCTCTCACTAGACTGGTTACAGAAAGAACTGGTTTGAAATGAACGAATCAAGCCTTGAAAAAGAAGTGAATGATCTGGTAAATATCAAAGTTTTCAAGGAATACCAAGGTGTCTGACAAGTACTGTAAGTTGTTGATACTGTGCACATGTGAGCCTGAGGTGCGTACTGGAAATATGGTTATTATGACTAGTATTATTAAATTAACTTTTACCAAAATATTTAAAAACCACTATCCACCTGTTAAGTCTGACGTCACACGTCATTGTTTCCGGGTCCAGACGCTCTATCAGATGCCAAAAGTAAGCAACAATCGGTGCAGATAAACACTCACAGTGTGCTGTAACAATACTGAATATGCAGAATATTTCAGATTTTAAAAAAACATGTCCTGGATGCTGTGAGCCCGGAGACTGAAGTGTGTACCATGACTTACTTTAAAGGGGTCATATGATGAAATTTCAATTTTTCCTTTCTCTTTGGAGTGTTACAAGCTCTTGGTCTAAGATCTACATAATATTCACATATGCTGTTCATAGGGGACGTATTGTATTAGCCCTACAGTTACAGCATGAAATATTATTTAAACCTTACTATTAGAAATATTATTTAAACCTTACTATTAACATTTTTACATAACATTTATTTACTAGAAAAGAGAGAATGACAAGTTGTTTTTCCTTATTAGAATTGTGAGATATAATCTCGGAATTGCGAGAATAAAGTCATAATTTTGAAATATAAAATCAAATTTACCTTTTTTAAATTATTTTATTCCAAGATGGCTCCATAGACTGCAGCTTGAAAACCGTCATTTTCTGCCTCCAGATAGGCTCCGCCCACAAAAAAACCCGTCATCCCTGTTTCAGATCTGTAAGACTAGGGCCTTTCGCACCGCTTTAGTTTCCAGAACTAAATGTACAGTACTAAAGTACTGGGATGATTTTGCGCGAACTATTTCCCAGTACTATTTAAAGGGTTGCATTCGCACCGACAGTGTGTACTATGAAGTGACGTAAGCCGGTCGACAGCGACGTCATTTGTGCGCAGCATTCAACAACGGAAACAAAGAAGAACAAGGTTAACACACTCCATCACAGTAGGTATGCACCTCTGAGGTTGGTTCGCAACCCGCCATAAAACCAAAAGAAGAAGAAGAACAACGTTAACAACAGGAGGATGGAGGACGCTGTGATCGAAGCTGTGTTTTTGTTGTGTCTCGCGGGTTTCACAGTAATGGACATGGAAAGTCGACGTATACGTAAAGCGATTGAAAGATTGGAAAGGAGGACTAAGAATCTCCAACGACAACTGGCAGTGCCTGGGAAATTCTCTAGCTGTAAAGACTATCTCTCCCGGGTTTTCTGCAACCATGATGCGCGCGCATCCTGAATGTTTACAAACCGATAATTTGTTTATTAGAATTACCTGTTAAACTGGCTAGATTTCATCAACAAGATTTGTTAGCCTGGAAACTGGTTTACAACCACAACTTTTCCCCCCACAAAACCATCTTATGGAATAATTTGCATATTAAAATTAGAAATAGATCAGTCTTTTTTGATAAATGGTTTAATAAAAACATAACTTTTGTTGCTGATCTATTCAACTCTAATGGCGATTTGTTATCTTATGAATGTTTTATGAATATCCATCAATTTCCCGTTCCGTTTAAAGAATTTAACTCTGTTATAAAGGCGATTCCTGATGGATTAATATGTCTGATGAAAGCTTCCCTCACCCATGAGTCATGCTCAAAACAACTTTCACAGTTATGTTTGGGAGGTGTTTCGCTTTTAAGTAAAGAATGTAATAATTCATTTATTCGTCAACTTTCTCAATCTCGAAACTCAATTTCTCCAAAAGGGACATTTTTGGGGGGTTCTTAAATAGATAACATTCAATGGAGGAAAACATGGTTATCACCATATAAATACTGTATACCCAATAAAGTGAAAGAAGTGCATTTTAAAATTTTGCATAATATATACCCTTGTAACTCTGTTGTGTCGAAATTTTGTGATGTAGCTGATATATGCACCTTCTGTAAGAAAGAAAGTGAAGATATTTGTCATTTATTTTTCTCTTGTAATGTTTCATCACTTTTCTGGAAAGATTTGAGTTCCTATTGTTTTTCTCAAGTTAATACGAAATGTAATTTACACATCAAGGATGTTGTTTGCTTTTTTGAAAACCAAAACAAATCTTTAGAATCTGCTGTTAACTTTCTTATACTTGTGGCAAACTTCTATTTTAACAAACAAAGATTTCTTAAGAAAATACCTACTTTTATAGATTTCTAATGTGAAGTAGAACATTTAATTAAATCACTGAGTAATTAACAACAAAAAATGTATTTCTTTTTTGAAGAGATATGATGAGATCTTTCATGTACTGTGATTAATACCTGTTTTTTTTTTAAATCCTCTTTTCTTTATTTATAAAGTAAAAGTGAAGTGACGTGACGTGACGTGACATGTGGCCAAGTATGGTGACCCATACTCGGAATTAGTGCTCTGCATTTACCCATCCAAAGTGCACACACACAGCAGTGAACACACACACACATGGAGCAGTGGGCAGCCATTTATGCTGCGGCGCCCGGGGAGCAGTTGGGGTTCAGTGCCTTGCTCAAGGGCTCCTCAGTCGTGGTATTGAAGGTGGGAGAGAGCGCTGTACATTCACTCCCCCCACCTACAATCCCTGCCGGTACGAGACTCGAACCCACAACCTTTGGGTTATGAGTCCGACTCTCTAACCATTAGGCCACGACTTACCCAAAAAAAACCAGCCTCTTTTTTTTGTTTTTTTTGTTCTGTGCCTGCCTTTATGTTAATTAAAAAGCTGTTTAAATGCAAAAAAAAGTGTATTCTCATAATTCATTCAATAGGAAATCATACGATTTCAATGGGGGAAAAAAATAAAATAATTGGTCTATTAGCAGCAGACAGCCAAGGAACTCATCTTGACTGAGTGGGCGGGCTATGACGTCATCAGCACACGTCACGATGGAGATATATATTCAAATATCTCAAATAACTGATTATTCCCTTCTGCAAAAGAGCTTCATTAGTATTTCTGGTGCCACCTCTGTCCACAGACACGCATATAAACGTGGACAGTGGCTGTGACGCTGCAGCACGATGATGTTTTCCTGCCCCGCCCCTCATGCGCGCGCTCTCCCGCAAATAAACCGCTGTGAGTCATCTGAGGACTTCTGCTCATCCATTCACAGATACACGCCAGCAGCTTCCAGCCAAAAAAAAACAGCCTCTTTTTTATATATAAACAGACTCTTCTTAGTGGATAATGCCACTTTGTGCATTTAAACGCGCAGAGACATTTTTTAACTTAATTGCTGATTTATTGTGTTGCATATAGCATCTCTTTGTACACCGTCTACAGTAATATTAATATAATATTATAGTGTATTTAAAGTTCTGATCAGATAGGAGGAGTACAAGCGCGTGACATTCTCAAACCACAGGATGCGTAACATAAACGTTCAACCTACTAGATTGTTTTTATTTTGCGTGCGTGTCAGTGTTCATAAATAAGAATTGTGCGTTCGATTGAATAGCAAACACGGTGTCGTTATCACTAGGCTACCCTAAAAGCTATTAAAAGCTAAGCATCGTTCGAGGGTTTGTCAGTGTTTCTAACAATTCTAACTTGACAGCAGTCAATCACGGTACAAATCAGTCGCCAATGCATCATACAGTGACAATTATTTATCTAGTCATGTGGTGGGTTTAGAAGTCAAGTCAAGTAAAGTCCACACAAAGATGGGACTTCTTCAACTCACCGCTGGATGAGCAGAAACGTTAGATTGGCGGCGCGTCAGTGCTGATGTCCAGGGTTAATCCGAGAGTGATTTGGTCGTTTAGGGGTCATTAGGCTGAATTCCAACGCTGGGAAGTGCTGCAGGACTCTGGAGCGCGACCGCTGTTCAGGCAAACTCTTAAATATCCCACACCTTCTGCTCTCTCAGAGCCCGGAGCTTAAAGCAGTTTCCATGGCGACCTGGCGTCAGAGTTTTGAGGTAGTCCACGTAGCGCGAGTCACAACAATGGCACGCATCAGAAGCGCGCGCATCGAGAGCTAACAGGTGGCAAGTATGTGCGTGCTGTGCTGTTGCGCGTCAATGACATTTGAGATCTAAAGAGACTTTTAACAAAAAACAAAACAAAAGGTCCATTAAATAAAAGGAGATGGCCATTATGCCATTAAAGGCCTGTGGAAAAAAAGGAATCGAAGTTTATAATTGTTAACAGTTCTTCGTGGGAAAATGTAACCGTTCGCTATATCAAGTGAATAATACTTATTTTGCAATTGGACTTGTGCGCTTCTAGAAATGATTACACACACAAGACTGCTTGTCTTACATGCAAATAGAATGTTCAGTGGATACAGACGATACGCTTCATCTCTAAACATGTGATTAGATCCTGTTCTGCAAAGCATTGATGCAGTTGAAATTTGTACACAATTGCACACTGCCATTTATTATACTGCAATAAAAAAACGTCCCTTTTGATGTTCCCCACTTTATTTTACTTAAGCTAAAATCATGAATAATCACTACCTTGAATATATTTTAATAGGACTCATACAGTCAGATATATGTTATAGATTACTCTTGTGTTGCTCACACAGATGCGTGTATAGTGTGAGGCGCTTGAGAGCACAGGAGCTGCAGTGCTATAGGCTATCAGCCGGTTAGTGACTCATCCCTCTCTTGCTCTCATGATGTAGAGACGCAAAAGCAAGCATCAATCAACCCCTCCCTCCTGCACACGTCAAGGATAGATCTCTGCAGTGAAAGCCCCGACAGACTTGTCAATGTCCGATGCATAGACACTCCTCACGGAGGACGCCGTCGGTGACGCGGATGGTACGCATCTGCTGGATTTTGCTCGCTGAAATCAAAACAAGTGTTTATGGAAATACAATACAAATCCAGATAAAGAAATGAATTGTAATCGAGGAAGCTCAGTTCTTCCACCGCTGTTTGACGGTGTAATTCGGCGGGGTTATAAGAATGTATGTCTGCGAAAGGGTTTTGTTTTCAATCTGTGTGAATGGGCGTATTAAAAACATGACAAAAGCCCCGTTAACCGTTACAATGCCATCTATTTTAAGTCATAAGCCCTTTGCTCTCACAGAGCTTTTGTTTAAGGATTATTTAAATAATTGTTTTAAAGAATAGCATATGATTAGTCTTGTTCTGCACAAGCAATGAAGAGTCATAAACAAAAAGTTCCTCCATATGAAAAGCATAATATCATGTAATTATTAAATATTCTATAAATAGTTGTTTATTTATCAAAAACGTGATCAAAAGATGATTTGTTTAAAACAGTGTACATTTGATGCAACATGAACCAAGATCCCAATGTTGCTATACTTGACTTAGCACTTTTGAAAGACTGCTTGGCCCAATTAGATCTTGTAGAATAAATGCCTTAATATAAATAAAAATCAAATAAATATATCACTTTTTCAGTGCGCATGTGTTGTCGTCATCTTTTTAAGCTCATATAAGAATACCTTCCCTACTGAAAAGCCCAGACCATATAATAGGGCCTTTCGCACCGCTTTAGTTCCAGAACTAAATGTACAGTACTAAAGTGCTGGTACAGTTTCCAGTACAGTAAGCAGTTTCTAACTACGATATGTCACTTTGGATAAGTTGTTTTGAATATGCACAGCTAGTTTATTATTGACAATATCTGGGTTTCAATATAATTATATCATAAAGTGAACATTTTAGAAATATGACGCATTGCAGTTTCCTCGCCACCACTGGCCACCCTGCAATGGCTTACTAGTAGTGGCTAAATATATAGTTTAGTCATGAAACTCTAGATGGCGCAGGCTGATGGGTTGTTACAAAAAGTGTCTTAGAAAATTTAAATCAATATATTGTTTTCTGTGAGTGAGTAAACAAGATGATTTTCACATCATTCTGATGAAAAAATTCTAGACTTCAAGATCTGTTCTCAATAGTCCAATGTTCTGTATGTGTTTTATGGCCTTATTTCAGTGACTTTAAAATTTTAGTTTTTCACTAAGCACGCATAAACGTTGTTTTCTCAAAAACACAATCACATACATACATGCTGCTCACATATTATTGTAGCCCAGTTTGTGCTGATTATGGTGCTACTAAACTTAGTCATTAAAATGTTTATTAGCAACTGAAAAAAGCACAAATGTCAGGACATGTCAAAACTTCTCCAGGGCCCAAAACACCCTCAGACCCCAGAGGGTTAATGTAACTGATGATACTCAGAGAGTTAAATGACTTGGCACAAGCTGATTGGTTCATGCTGCATATGCAGCTAATGAGCTTACTGCCTTGCATTTATATGGCTGGCTAGCATTCACTTGAGATTCCTGCAGCGCGCTTTCAGAGTTCTCTAAAACCCTCCACCTTCCCCAGCTCCACCTGTATAGATCTGCTATGGGGTTATTTTATATGCTATTTGTGCAGCAGCAGTATGTCTTAAATACTCACGGCACCGTATCGCCATATGCATTGGCAGTAGCAAGTTCCTGTACTTGCTTGCAGCAGCAGCAATAATCTACAACTACAGCAATAACCAACAGCAGCAGCATAGCAGATCTGTTCCGCCAAGACCAAATACATTAACATTGTCATATCCATCACCATACTAAAATCTTCCGAGAGTTGTCATGATTAAACTTCATTTAAGTGAATTTCCTTTGTTGTTTTTGGTTGTTCTTTTTTCAGTGAAATATAATCAAGCTCTCATTGTAAAGGTTTCCAGCTCTGTCTTATATTAGATTTAGAAAAATGGACAGTAAAGCTATGTATCAGTGGTACCATGCTACGTTACACCAAAGTCCCTTTCAAGGAAAATCTGTTCACTCGGCGGCCGTATTTGCAATGCCTCCAGGTAGCTATTTCAAGCATCTAAAACCAAGTCCTATCTAAACGAATGGGGGAATCCTAAAATCTCAAAAACTGCTGAACTCACAATTAAATTACATATTTCAAATCAGCATCAAAATCTGAAATTAGCTCATTTTTCAGGCTGGACCAGCCAATGCGCATGTGCAGTCATAAGCGCGAGTCTCTGGTTTCTATGGGAACCGGAGCTTCTAACCAAAGCCACTAAAAGGCAAGCCTGCAACCTTTAGCCAAAAAAGGGTAACGGTTAATGCTAACGCTTCCGCTGTGGCAGTATGTGGAAAAGGAGACCAGAGGCCGTTTTTTTTAATGGATGTCAATGGAGGAGAGGCTTCACTACGCTGAATAAACCGCTTTTTAGAGGAAACAGCTCATCATTTAATGAATCGACAGTCTCCAACATGTTTGACACTAAACAATACTTTTGGATTTAACTATTTTTAGAGTTTACATAAAAAAAATGCCGTTTTATAAGAGAAGTCACTGATATGTGGAAAAGGAGACCAGAGGCCGTTTTTTTTAATGGATGTCAATGGAGGAGAGGCTTCACTACGCTGAATAAACCGCTTTTTAGAGGAAACAGCTCATCATTTAATGAATCGACAGTCTCCAACATGTTTGACACTAAACAATACTTTTGGATTTAACTATTTTTAGAGTTTACATAAAAAAATGCCGTTTTATAAGAGAAGTCACTGATTTTTTGCGACAGGTGGGATTCAGTTTATGGCACTTCTCATTCATTTCTATGGGATCCGTAAACGGTGATTGAGTGTCGCACAACTCTGACTGAAATTCAGTGATGTCAAGGCTGTAATGTGATTGGTTATTAAGGCACACGTGATCCAAGTTGACCGTTACGCTTTCTCCAATAGTAAGTAATACAGACCCTCTCATCTCCCAATAGTAAGACAATCTCTGTTCTAATGGCAGCTGCAGTGACGCAATGACTTTACCGATCAGAGATTGGCTGTTTTATTCAGAAGGCGGGACTATTCCGCCATATAACGCGTTGCAGTTTCTCCCATTCATAAGTAATAGGAGTGAACTGTTTTTGTTTGGCTACACTAAAATAAGGATCAGTTGGAAGATTATGCAGTTTTAGCTAAGAGTGAATGCTCTCAAACTTGCCTGCACTGAAACATCTGCTAATTTTTGATTTGTTAATTTGTTAAAGAAGTTTATTATTTGTTTAATTGGGGACAATGACCAAAGGTACATAGACCGTATTGACCGTCTTCCTGAATCGGGGTCTATGGCAGGCCTTTGAACCATACATTATGAAATTATGAAATTTGACACACATAGCAATAAAGGCAGTTTGACTTTGGGGTCTCTAGGACCAACTCTATAGAGCCACCACCAGTTCAAAATAATTACCTTTCTTTTGATTTTAACTTTTAACCCCTTTTTCCTAGAAATAAAAGTCTTAGTACACCTAATTACTCTACTCATTCTCTTCAATAGTACATTAAAGGGATAGTACATACAAAAATTTAAATTCTGTCATTAATTACTCATGTCATTCCAAACCCTTAATTGATCTTCGGAACACAAATTGAGGTATATTTGATGAAATCCGAGAGCTTTCTGATCCTGCATTGACAGCAATGCAACTGACACGTTCAAGTGTGGTTCAAGCGTAATTTTATGAAGCTACGAGAATACTTTAAGTGTGCAAAGAAAAGAAAAATAATGACTTTATTCAACAATTTCTTCTCTTCCGTGTCAGTCTTTGACGCACGTTCACGAGAGTACCACGACACATGCGTGTTATGCTGCTGACGCAGGAGCCGGTGTTCTGACACATGCATTGTGGTACTCTCGTGAACATGTGGCAAAGACTGATACGGAAGATAAGAAATTGTTGAATAAAGTCGTTATTTTTCTTTTCCTTGCACACAAAAAGTATTCTTGTGACTTCATAAAATTACGATGTCACATGGACTATTTTAATGATGTCCTTACTACCTTTCTGGGCCTTGAATGTATCGGTTGACATTTAAGCTAGCAAAATGATAATGATAAGAGAGACATAAAGCAAACAACTGAATGCAATGGAGTTCACAAGAATAGTACTTTTATGTTTCTTGTCCACCGAAGTGTTTTTAGCCAGCTGAAAATAACCAGATGGAGGCGCTGTGGTCGTGCAGCTTTCTTTTTCTACTTTTTTTTCTTCTTCTTCTTCTTCTTCTTCTTCTTCTTCTAGCTGAGACACTTTGGTGACTATGGTCTGCTTACCTGTTAGACCCATGGTGAATGAAATGTTCCTACAACCATTATTTTTTATAATTATATTCATGTAATTATAATTATACAAATATAAATATATTATATAAATATAATTATTATAAATATAATTATATTGAGGTAAAGGGATGCCATTTGGTACAGACATGGATATTCAGAGGCTAGCAATATTAACATCTCAAATTATTTTGTGTCATGTTAAAAAATGTTTTATTCATTATGCAGACTATCTAGAAATCAAAAATTGTATCATGAAATATTCAGAAACAGGTACATTTTCTCTCTCTCTCTCTAACTTTCATTACACTGTAGACTGTATAAAATAATGCTTGGTTAATATTTTTAAAATTACAGAAATCTTTGTCTATTTCATGCAAAATGCAGTTTCACTTTTTTCATCAGTAGAACAAAGTTTTCAAACTTAAAGTCTCTTGGATGATCTCCATATAACAGAGTACTGGTATTGGTATTGGTATTGTTTTTCTTCTTCTTCTTCTTCTTGGTGTTGTTTCAGTTCTTTTGTCAATAGGTCAATAAGGGTCAAAAGTGAATGGCAGATTCCACTTATATAGGATTCCCACAGTCATGGAAAACACCCTGAGATAAGGGAACGAGCACGCTATGGGGAAACTGCTGTTTACTCTAATACTGAAGCCTGATTTGTTCCCGTTTGTGTAGCTGCACGGACCAATGAAGCTTCAACCTGCCAAAAGGGGTGGAGCCGACTGCTATATAAGTTGGCTCTGAATGGCATTTCATCAGAATTTTTCGACTGAAACGACAACGCTCATTCCCTTATCTCAGGGAACCGAGGTTACGTAAGTGACCGGAGTGTTCCCTTTCGAACGATCTCTCTCATTGCATTAACACGCTTATAGGGAACCCATCCAATCACACTGTACTATAAGCAAGTGCAGAACGAAGCTGGTGTGCCCATACTGAGGGCTCCTGTAAACCTGAGCTAATAATAAGACCCAAGCCGCTAGGCTGAGAATTACATAACATGACATTTCCCACATACAAAAAAGGGGTTAGGTAGATTAAGCGGACAAAATCAGTGCCTGCAGGGCAGGAATGTCCAAGTTATAAAACCTGGTGAAGGTAGACGGCGACGACCAGCCGGCGGCTGCACAGATATCACCAATAGAAATCCCACTGGACTAAGCCCAGGAGGAGGCCATTCCTCTGGTGGAGTGGGCCCTCACACCTATAGGGCACTGCAAGCCCGCTGAGGCGTAAGCCAGGGCTATAGCATCCACTATCCAGCAAGATAACCAGCAGCCCTTTAGAGTGGCTTCCAAAGCAAACAAAGAGCTGCCCTGAATGCAGAAACAGGCCAGAACGCTCAACATACACTCTAAGAGCCCAAACCAAGCAGAGTGGATGGTTTGCTCACCTGCTCACGTTCTGAGTTGGGGAGAGCTAGGAGGGTAATGACTTGTGCTCTGAATGGAATGGAGAGCACTTTTGGCACATAGCCGTGTCTTTGTTTGAGGATGACTCTACAGTAGTTGGGCCCAAACTCAAGATAGGAAGCACTGAGTGACAGTGCTTACAGGTCACCCATTTGCTTGACCGATGCTAAAGCTTAAAGCTTACGTCTTAAGTGTCAGGGGCCCTGAGGACTATAGATAAGTCCCAAATCGACACAGTATGAGGGTGAGGTGGATTCAGTCTCCGAGCTCCCCTCAGAAATGTTTCTGCCTATTGACTGGCCAACCACGATAGAATTATGCTCTTTTTAAAAGCTGGATGTCCGCAGGGGAAGGCGTCGCGCTTCTTCTGCTTCCTGTGGCTTCTTCTCACGTCGACGAGCAGCAGGCTGAGATTCTTTCTTCTTCCTCTTCGGCTTCTTGCTTGCAGAGTCTGCGAGGAGATGATCTTCATCGCTGAAGGAGAAAATTCTGATGAAATGAAGCGCCATTTGTTCGTGCAGCTACATGAATGTTATCAAATCAGGCTTCAGTATCATAGTTTCCCCATAGCGTGATTAACGCAATGGGAGAGACAGTTCGAAAGGGAACACAGAAATTGTGTTTTCACAGTCATTTTATGATATTACGCACTATTACTGCAAAAAACGTCATCACATTCATTCATTTGAAGAAGCTGCACAGACGTACTTGAAATGTGGCAATCTGAAGCACCTCATTCTCTTCCCAGGGAACCGGGTTACATGCATAACCCTGAGAAGTTCCCTCCGAGGGAACTTAAATTCTGTGTAATGTTGTTGACACTATTGGCACATTACTACCTGAGCTGCCATACTGAAGCAATGCCTGCCCCGCAAGGTTGTGAAAAGTAATATGCACAAAATCCTGTGAGCTGCCAGAATGAATCAACCTGAAAGGACATCCACACTATAAAACCTAATGAAATATCCAGCCCCAATGGAGCTGGTGGTGTGTGGGCAAACCGGAGGGGACAGTGGGTGGACTTTGGGGACTTTGGGGACCTTGGAGATGAACATGTCTATTGCCCATATCCCTGCCAAATCAACTCATCAACTCACCACATCTGGGAGGAGTCTCCATTCCCCAGGCCTCAGCCCCTGTTGCTATGCACCTATCTATATCCTACATAAAAATCTCTCTTTTCACAATTTGTGCTGTGAGTAACTTGAATGCAGATGTAAACTATGTTATGCAGATCACTTGTCAAATAAATAAATTAACTTGAGATATTAATTTGACTTACATGTACTGATTGCAGAGTGATCCAAAGACATGCAGCAAGGTGAACTGACAACACTAAATTGTACATACGTGTGAAAGTGTGTGTTTGTGTGTGTGTGTGTGTGTGTGTGTGTGTGAGAGAGAGAGAGAGACCCTGTGAAGGACTGGCCATCTGTCCAGGGTGTTTCCCCCCTGAAGCCCAAGACACTGGGATAGACTCCAGCATCTCCACGACTCTACAGAGAATAAGTGGTTTAGAGAACAAATTAATATATATTTGTACAGTTGTTAGAACTTCCACTAATAGTTAACTGTAGAAAAGAAAATGTGTCTATATTAGATAGAATTTTATATTATAGTGATGCCTAGCATACCTTAAGCATCTTAATTGTGCAGTGCAAGGTGCTTGATCATGCTTCAGTTTTTGGTGCCTGGACAGAGAGAATGAGTTGGTGAATGAGTGTATGTGTAACGGAGGCCAGCGGTAGGTGCTGTGCAGCTAAAACCTCACTCCCCTGATCTCATGATACGCACTATTTTGCCTCCTTGTTAGTGCGTCCGGCTCCCATGCTGGAGACCCTGGTTCGAGACCCACTCGGAACAAGAACGAGGTGTGGCGGTGAGGACCCGGGGGAGAGGGGTTACATATGGCCTAGAATATGCAAACGTTTATTTGTTAGAAATTCTGATGTGTGCATAAATGATGTACACTCATTTATTTATATAACACTTTTCCTAATACACGTTTCAAAGCAGCTTTACAGAAAGTCAGACTGTTATGTCTATAATACCTTATTGCCCTGACTTAAAACTTGCCCTGTGGTTAAGCACTATGATGTATATATAATGATGTATAATATATAACGATGCTATGAGTGATCCTCCAGATTTAGATCTAGCTGCATTGTATTATAGTGTTGCGTCAGTTGTATCAGTGGTGCAGTGACTCACGTCTGAGTGTTCAAAGGCAATATTGGTCAGTTAGCAATTCTCAAAAAGTATTAATGAAATTACGATCAGTTGTCTCAGCTAAAAAGTCTGATGTTCAGGCACACGCCTAAGCATTGAAATGTATTATTGTGTTTGTATATGCAACATTCATATATAAGGCCCCTTCAGATACATTTCAGAACCAGAAAATAATTGTCAGTGTGTGATCATGTTAAAGTACACATTGTGTTTAAAGAGTAGTCACAAACACATGCTAAGTATATACTGGAAACACTACTTGTAATTTACTATTTGTTGTTCAGTTTGCTTTGTTTTGTATCTTACCTAAGCTAGATTATGAGTCCAGGTCTTGTTCTGGAGATTTTGCATGCTTGAAATGTGTCAGTGAAATGTAACGTTTGCATATGTTTTGTCTGCTTGCATCAAAAGTCATATGAATGTGAAATGTGCAAAACCTCAACAGACCTGTGCATATGGTCCCTTTTGCCTCATGATGGTGCTATAAACTTAAAATCTTACAGAATGATGGAACAGAGTCAGCAAATCAGTTTTTCATTTGGTTTTACTGTCACATGTGTTATTTTATGTTATTAAAGGCATGTGATTTATGTTTTCCTTTTTAGTTTTTTTTTCTTATTTTATTTCCTCACTAAAAAAAAAAACTTTTAATAATGGTGCATATTTATTTTTAGCGCTGAATGTTGTATTTGCTTTTCCAACTCAGTGATTGTTTCTTTTTTTCTGACATGTTGGTGCTATATCTTTAACTTGGATTAAATAAAGCTGGATAAAAAACTGTGTCCGTCTTCATTTCAGGCTGCAAAGCAACAAATTGTGATTATTTTAAACGGGGCTGATACTTTTTTATACACACTGTATATCTGTTCTAACAAATCTGAAGAGCTGAAATGGTCAGATTTGATAACAGTTGTTATTTGGTCATTCCTTCCTCTGTTCCAACTCCTCAACAAGAAACAGATGAAAATCAAACATCCCATCTAGGACGGAAGTTTTTGCATGCCAAGCCTTCATTACCATTATGCGCTTTCTGCTACCAATTTGAGTTCCTGCTGCCTGTGTGTGTTGCCAGGACACAGACACACAACCTCCTGCTCCCAGAAAACATCTGTCCAGCCCAATTACAATCAACATTCACTGACTGATGCATGAGCTGGTGAGCAGAGCCTTCAAACACATCGCTGTGAGGAGTTTATTAACTTGCTCAAATGTAAGGTGATCAGATTTTTTCAAAAGAAAAGGCTTCTGAATCAGAATATTCCAGATTTGGAAATACTATGTTTTGATAGCTAGAATCCAGACTACTTTATTACTTAACATATTTCAACATTTTGATTACATTTCATTCCTGAATTTCACCCTGAGCCCACTTTTCTGGGATCAGGATAATTCAGTTTTTTGTTTTTTTATCCCAATACCAGGTTTTGAACAACACATACTGAAGGTTTGATTCAGATCAAAACCAAGACTGAATTATGTGATCTCATCCAATTTCAGAATCTTTTTTTTCTTCTTCTTCTTTTGAACAACCCATTTTCAATCTTTGATCAAACCCAAGCCAAAATCCAATCAAATTTCTTTTTAACAGCTGGGCCTCGAGGGTGGGGTTCAGGAATAAAATGTAACTTTAAATTGGTTTGAATTTGTTTAATAATTACATTGATAAAGTAGATAGTTGACATTAGGTTATCTATTAATTCTTACAGTTCGGTAAGAAAGCAAGCAAGTAAATAAGTAAGTAAACAAATAAATAAATAAATACATTTGTCAACATCAAACAGAATATTTAATGTTAAGTGTCATTTATCACTGTATATTGATTACAGTGATGTAATCATCAGAGATGAGCCAGTCAAAATAACAATGCAAAAATCAATATCAGTCTGCATATGTGTCAGGGTGATCCACTCCAATGTTTGCTTTGCAAAACCTGCACAAAACAATTGCCTGATCCTGGAGAGCAAAACCAGATTAAACCTTTTGAACAGCTGGGCTTTGCTTGAGCGTTCAGAGCAGCGATCACTTCTTCTCTGCTGGACTGCAAGCGACCACATAACAAATGAAATGATCATTTATTTCAGCCTGTTTAAGCATTCCGTCCACTTCACTGGCATGTTGCAATTTACTTCACTTAAGCTTGTTATTGTGACAACATACAAGTAATTTTTCCCCCGTTCTTTAGAAACAACATTGTCCACATCCCGGCTGTTAAAGCTCTGCATATTTACCGCTTGAGGCAGCATGGATAAACTGTGTGATTCAGAAAACAGAGGTGAATGCACTGTCTGATGATACAGCTGTCCTGTTGGCAGATGGTTTGAATCCTCATGTTCCTGCTCCTCCTTGTTGGAGCATTCAGTTTTCTTCAGGCTGACGGCTGTCAGACGGAGCTGGAAGCAGAGCATTGGTTCTGCTTGATCTGCTGGAGCATGTGTGTCCAATCAGAGCAATAGAAGCCTTTCCACACACACACACACACACACTGTCATCTGCCTAAGCCAGTGTTTCCTCACATGTGTGCTAATGCTTCTGATTTGTTTTTATTGTGTTTCGCAGCTGGCCCTATCACTTCCCCGCTTTCAACAGTGAAAATAGGTTGCTGAAAAGAAAAATAAAAGAAAGGAAGAAAGAAAAGGGATTCTGAAATTGTAATAAATGTATTCAAACTTTTAAACTGGTCAAATTTTACAACATTTTATATCATGTAGTGTAAATATTTATTTGTATTTTGCACTATTTTAACCACTACAATGATAAAGTAGATAAAGTACACAGGAGTACACACAGGACACCTATTGAGCCTTTCAGTACAGCAACCTTCCAAACACCTTTTTATCACTGTATTTTCATGACGACACAATCATCAGAGATCAGCCAGTCAGAAGTAGTTTTTAATAACTGCATCCCATATTATTGCTTGTATATTTGTTTTTATTCATGAGTTATTGGTCAGATGTGGGGTCTGACTGCTTAAGAAACGGATTGTTTGTTTTGCTTTGCTGTTTTCTATCTCTGCAAATAAAAACACTTAGTCACCCCATGCTGACTATTCTACCTGTTGTTCTTTACATAGTTAGTAGCCTACATTGTGATACATAGTCCCATTTAGAGCAGTGTTATTTTAGTATCATTGACGTTTTTTTATTACTTTGATTTTTTTTTTATAGAATTTAAGTTTTATGATTTTAGTTTGTTTTAGTAATTTTTTTTTGTGTTTTTGTCATTGTCATCATCATCATCATCATCAATAATAATAATAATAATAATACATTTATTATTTATTATTTATTTTTAATTATTTTTTTATGGTTTTTGTTTTGTTAACAGTAATACAGTAGCCCTGGTTTAGAGAACTAGTCATCTGGATTTTGTAATTTGAAAAAGTGTCCAGTCCAAAGATCCAATCCAATGTTGCTTTGAAAAACAAACAAAAAAAAAAAAACAGCACAAAAGTGAGATGCATTAAATGATGCAGGATAGCATGGGCTAACATGGGCTTTCCAAATCCAGATCATTCTGATCCAGATTTAACTCTTTGAACAACTGGGCCCTGATGATGCTCCTGTCTAAACTCCATGTTTACTGATATTAAAGAATTCACCGATAAAGGCAATGATAGCATTTCATGTCAAATGTTGTGAAAGACAACTGATTGAATCTCATGAATAAATGTCCAGGTCAAATTGAACTCCAAATAAAAGAGGTTTAAATATGCGTACTTGTCTAAAATAATGTTACAATGCAAAAAAAAAAATATATATATTGTTCAAGATGACAAAATGATGTTCAGCATTGCATATGTAAGTGTGTGTGTGTGTGTGTGTGTGTGTGTGTGTGCGTGCGTGTATGTGTGCGTGCGTGTTTATGTGGTTTATGAGGAGACAAATTTGTATAATAACATGGGTATGACATAGGTATTACAACGAGAAGGTGATTTATGAGGACATTTTCAGTGTCCCCATAATTCAAAAGGCTTATAAATAATTCAGAATGAGTTTTTTTGAAAATCTAAAAATGCAGAAAGTTTCCTGTGAGGGGTAGGTTTAGGGGTAGGGTTGGTGTAGGGCAATAGAAAATACGGTTTGTACAGTATAAAAACCATTACGCCTATGGAGAGTCCCCATAAACCATAAAAACAAACCTGCACTCTTAAAAATAAAGGTGCTTCAAAAGATTCTTCAAGCGATGTCATAGAAGAACCATTTTTGGTTCCACAAAGAAACATTCAGTCAAAGATTCTTTAAAGAACCATTGTGTGTGTGTGTGTGTGTGTGTGTGTGTGTGTGTGTGTGTTTGTGTGTGTGTGTGTGTGTGTGTATGATGAAGTAGTGTGTATGATTGCAATAGCTAAAATTCAACATCTGTTTATGAATGTTCATATTCCACAATGCACACTTTAAACACTGAACGATGAAATGGTAAAGCTAGTGAGAAAATGGCTCTGCCTCAATAGCCATACAACCCGAGATATTTTCCAGATATTTTCCGAGACGGAGGTCTCTGTGTCCTAAACACTGAATGGATTTATACTGCCTCCAGAACAGGTCATCTTCTTAACATGCTGAATAACGATGATACATCTGTCAGAGAGCTGGCACGTGAGTCACTTTTTCTACATCTACAGCGGCGCAAAATACCGTCTGCTTCGTGCAACGAGCTCCAGTTTCTTGGATTTAATGGAATGGAAAGTTGGACATCAAAACAGCCGGATTTGGAGTATGCTCTGATTGGCTGGATTTAAATGATCTTTGCCAGCGTACAGGACTGCAGCTCTCTTGGCAGGGACCTGACGGAGCGCTAGCGGCTCTTAATGAGAACATAATAACAGACTTGCGTATCTCTGCTCTAGCGGTTCTCAATACCGAAAGTGCACCTCGTCAACTATCGACCAATAATGTAAGAGTCTCACTTCTTCACCTCAGAAAAACCCAAAATGCCCAACACTGGATGGGCTTGAAACTACAGGGAAAATTAACACTTCTCCAATCGGCTGACCACTCAGTATCCCACTCTGTTTTGACAATTTTTTCAATCTCAGAGGATATTCTAATTTTTATGATTAAAGCACGACTACAATGTCTTCCAACTATGTACAATCTGTCAATATGGTACCCGTCAAATTATAACTCCTACTGTCTGTTACATCAAAATCAACAGGAAAATGAAACGGTTGCCAATATCTTAAATGGATGTTGTTGTTACAAAGGACTGTATGTGTCCAGACACAATCACCTGGTTGATTTGATTGTAAAGGACTTGAAAACAATACATAAAGACAGTAAGTTTTACCAGCATACTACTGTTGAATTGAACTGGTTTTATCATAACACATCTGACACTGACTATTTCAAAAACATTCCAAACACTCCGGACATTGTGATTGTAAACAAGGCATTGAACTCTGTATTTGTCATTGACGTTGTCTAAATGACAGTGGGCACAACTGGAGCTACATGTGCAAAACTCTAATTACAGTCTACACAGCAGCAGTTCATGTGGACCAAACTCTAGTTTGTTTTTCATTGCTTGAACACAGTTTTCAAAACTCTACACACTTATCCCATGACTTTAACCACAACCTGCACAACACTGTGGATTTACAGCACTTTGTTCAAATGCTAACACACTGCTGTCAAAACTGTGAACCACACATTCAAAACAGAATAGATTTCAGCCTTGTGCCTTTCAAACACTGCTGATTGCAATTTCAGCTGAAAGGCTAAGCAGGTGTCTTGTTTTAGACTTGTTAGTGAACACACACACACATATATATATGACTATTTCAAAAACATTCCAAACACTCCGGACATTGTGATTGTAAACGAGACTCTGAACTCTGTATTTGTCATTGAGGTTGGCTGTTGTTTTGATCTGTATTTTGATACCTGCTATCTTTCCAAACTGCTGAAATATCAGCCATTGGTTGAAGCCATCCATCAACTTGACTATCATTGTAAGTTAATTACCCTAGTGTTTGGAAGTTTAGGTCATGTGCACAAGAATGTGATTAAAGGTCTGCAGTTGAGTGGATTGCAAAAAAAGAAAGCAAAAAAGACTCGCAAAATTTTGTTCAGTTTCAGCCACTATAGGGAGTATGCAAATATGGAAACGAAGATGTTTTGTCTATCCTTGAGTGTTGAATGCTATAAATATAAGGACTTGTGAATGTATGTTAGCCATGTGTACCTGTCATCTTGCAAACTGACTTCCCAAGGTATTTGGATTCCGTTTTTGTTGCTTGTCTTGTGAATCCAAATAAAATAATAAAATGCGTGTGCGTGCGCGTGCGTGTGTGTGTGTGAGAGGAGTAATGGATAGATGCTTGGCAGGTCTATATGGATAGATGCTTGGCAGGTTGCAGTTAGTCACACTCCTGTGTCTCTAATTGAATTAGCGTTGACAGCGCACCACAGGCCGGGCCATGGACTCTAAACACTCAATGAAAACATTACAGGAATTTATTTTGTATTGCAATTATAGAATATTTACACAGATATATATTACAGTAAGTTTGACTGTAAAATATATTTTTACAACAGGACCCAAAGGCTGCCCCCAACAGGAGGAAGAGAAAAAATATTTTCAGATGCGCAGGAAAATGCTATTGTTGACATGGTTGTTGTCAACAATGCAATAAAACTGCGGGAGATTCAAGATAGAGTGCTGGCTGATAATGATATATTTGAAAATGTTAATTCTGTCAGCACAACAACTATTGCTCGAGTCCTAGAAACACCAAGTTACAATGAAAGAGTTATACACTGTACCGTTCAAGAGAAACAGTGAACGGGTAAAAGAGCAAAGATACCATTATGTCCAGGTAAGAGGTCTGAGGTTACATACACAGCTATAAAAAATATTTATGCGCGTGCGTGTGTGTGTGTGAGAGGAGTAATGGATAGATGCTTGGCAGGTCTATATGGATAGATGCTTGGCAGGTTGCAGTTAGTCACGCTCCTGTGTCTCTAATTGAATTAGCGTTGACAGCGCACCACAGGCCGGGCCATGGACTCTAAACACTCAACGGACAAGGTGGGTGGGGGGGTGGGGGCATGTGCCCTGAAATCAGTTACCTGCACAGGAGACATGCTGAACACATCCTGAACATCAGCTCTCAGACAGACAGCAGTATCTGCAGCCACCTGATGGCACTGACCTCACAGAGGAGCTTCAAAGAGCAGCTCTAAATCACCTGTTTGGCTCAGCCATCTGATCCTGGGGCCCGAGGTCTTCCAGTGAGAGGGACACGGATCAGATGGATCAAATGGATAAATGTCACACACAAGAAGCTGACAGGCTCTGGCTAAACTGCTCTCAGGAGAAAATCATTTACCTTTTATCCACAGCGCAAAGCAATTTTAATATAACAAACTGTACAACACTGTCTACACTGTACAACACAAAATTTGCCTGCACTGTACCCTGAAGACTTAAACTTACAGTTCAATCAATGCATTAAAGTTTTTTTTCGATTGCTAAATGACAGTGGGCACAACTGGAGCTACATGTGCAAAACTCTAATTACAGTCTACACAGCAGCAGTTCATGTGGACCAAACTCTAGTTTGTTTTTCATTGCTTGAACACAGTTTTCAAAACTCTACACACTTATCCCATGACTTTAACCACAACCTGCACAGCACTGTGGATTTACAGCACTTTGTTCAAATGCTAACACACTGCTGTCAAAACTGTGAACCACACATTCAAAACAGAATAGATTTCAGCCTTGTGCCTTTCAAACACTGCTGATTGCAATTTCAGCTGAAAGGCTAAGCAGGTGTCTTGTTTTAGACTTGTTAGTGAACACACACACATATATATATATATATATATATAG
>NW_015506094.1:14142-24079 GCF_001515645.1 Sinocyclocheilus grahami | reverse complement strand
CGCAGAGGAAGGAATGTTATAGGTCAAAGGGCCACTGTGGAGGTTCCAGGCCAAAGGGGGGGAAATATCACCATGTGTGCTGCAATGGCCAATGATGGTTTGCTTCTCAACACACCACTCATTGGCTCATACAACACAGAAAGGCTTATAGCTTTCCTAGAACAGCTCTATGCTCAGCTAGTGCCAGCAGAACAGGGGGAGCCAGTAAGAAACCCCCAAGTTTTTGTCATAGTTTGCGATAACGTTGCTTTTCACCACTCTGCAGCTGTCACAGATTGGTTTGCAGCACATCGCAGATTTATGGTTTTGTACCTGCCTGCATATTCACCCTTCCTCAACCCAATAGAGGAGATTTCTCTGCCTGGAGGGGGAAAGTGTTTGATCACCACCCACATGACCAAATGTCTCTTTTGGAAGCCATGCGTGCCGGATGTGAGGACACGAGTCCAGAGGACTGCCAGGGATGGATCAGGCACTCCAGAAGGTTCTTCTCCAGGTGCATGGCAAGAGAGAACATTAGATGTGATGTTGATGAAAACCTGTGGCCTGATGCTAGAGAGAGGCAGGATTAGCCCCTCAATTATTTGTTCGAATTACAGTATGTACTTTTAGTTTCTACCTTTTTTTTCTCATTACTGGAATTCCGTAAATTACTACAGACTATTGAAGCAAACTGCTAATTTTCATTTACCTTAAAGAATTGTTATGTTCTAAAAATGTAAATAAATCATGTGAAAGAATGTCACTCTTTTCTTTGAAGAAAATATTACTTTGTACTTTGTACTTTGTATATTCAAACTGTAAAGATGAAAAGTTTGTATTTTCTGTATTGGTGTTTGATGCTAGTGTTTTTACTCTCAGTGTGTTCTGAGTGACAGTGTGTGTTATCTCAGTGAGGGTTGTGCATAGTGATTGGCTGCACTGAGCCTGTTTTGAGCCATGTGTTAAGAGTTGTGTGTGTTGGAATGAGTTTTGCAGGTGATGTGAACTGTTTAGCTCAGGTGACTGTTGGTAGTGCAGACTGTAGTTAGAGTTTTGCACATGTAGCTCCAGTTGTGCCCACTGTCATTTAGCAATCGAAAAAAACTGTAACATATCAACTTTATTACAGACATTATATTTGAGAGCTTGCCACCTGGTGTTCCCTGGTTTCTCCCAAGGTTTTCTTTTTTTTGTCTTCATTATCCATCATCAAATTAAGTTATTCATTTCTTGCCACAGTCAGCTTTGGCTTTTATAATTGGGGACTAAACAGGACTGTTATATACTATGTACAATGTGCTATGTAAAAGTATAATGCCATGACTTTAAATGAACTCCTCAGTCAAACTGCTTAGGGATGATAGGATCAACATTTTACCCTTTATATGCATCATTTACCAGTGTCTGTGATACACATCATCAAATACACACCCACATATATGCAGTACGCTAACATGAAGTACTATATCGAAAATCTCAGCTGAAATACCTTTGTCATAGCACTTCCGTGCAAACAAAATTGATTATTTTAATGAAAATATTAGTGTTTTGTGCTGTATTTTATGGAGTTTTTTTTTATCAAAGCATATTCAGAAAACTCATTTTGTGTTCCAGACCAAAGAAAAGAAAGAAAAAATAATGATAAGAAGTAGTTAAATGATTACAGAATTTGTATTTATTTTAAGATGTGTGTGTGAGTGAGTGAGTGAGTGAGTGAGTGTGTGTGTGTGTGTGTGTGTGTGTGTGAATGAGTGAAGATCAACACAGTGCTTACATCAACATTTATGACAACTCACCAAGACACCAAGGCATTTTGACATATTTCTGTCACATAATGAATCAAAGAGGACTCAGTACTGGACAAAAAAAAATGTTTGAGCTTAAGAGAGAATTCACCACTATGTGAGCCTGTCACATGACAACATGCTCAGCAGCCAATGAAACATCAGACGGCATGTTTATTCATGAAGGATGTCATAATGGTAAGCATGTTTGCAAACATCAGATGTTATATTTGTTCATGAGGGATAATGCATGGTACATTGTGTGTGATGTCAGTCTTATGTCATGTCTCATGTCCTTTTTTTAAATTTAATTCTTTCTCAGGTAGAAAAGTCTAAATTCACATAGTAGTTATCAGTAAAGCAAATTGCAGTAAATTAAAGAAAGGATTAATATGTGGGTAAATCTAGAGATACATTTGCTTTAAAAAGTATTACACATTCAAACACTGCCAAATTCATCATCTTAACATGGTAAAACTTGCACATAATAAATAAACACAGCAAAAACTGATGCCATAACACGGCCAGAATGTCTGGGTCTGCACATACAAACAAAACACATTCAAAATTGCTGCTTTAACGCAGAAGAACAGTTTGTGTTGATGTGGTCAGATTTCACGCATTACATTAAAAGATACTTGGTTTAAAGATATTTATGCATATGACCAAAAAAAAAGGCTACCGTACAGTCATGGCCAAAAGTTTTGGCAGTGACATAAATTTTGTGTTTTGCAAAGTTTGCTGCTTCAGTATTAGTAGATTATGTTTCTATGGTATACTGAAAAACAATGATAAGCATATCATACGTTTTAAAGGCTTTTATTGGCAAAAATTTTTTTTGCTCTGGCATGCTGGATATTAGCTTCTGGGCCAAATCCTGACTGATGGCTATCCACTCTTGCCTTATTAGTTCTCACAGTTGATCACACTTTGTGGGCTTCTTCTTGTCCACTCGCCATTTGAGGACTGACCACAGGTTCTCTATGGGACTGAGATCCGGGGAGTTACCTGGCCACGGATCCAACATTTCAATCTGATGATCTTCGAGCCACTATCACTCTTGCTTTGTGACGCATGCTGGATATTAGCTTCTGGGCCAAATCCTGACTGATGGCTATCCACTCTTGCCTTATTAGTTCTCACAGTTGATCACACTTTGTGGGCTTCTTCTTGTCCACTCGCCATTTGAGGACTGACCACAGGTTCTCTATGGGACTGAAATCCGGGGAGTTGCCTGGCCACGGATCCAACATTTCAATCTGATGATCTTCGAGCCACTATCACTCTTGCTTTGTGACGTGGTGCTCCATCATGCTGGAAAATGCACAGATCATCACCAAACTGTTCATGGATCATTGGAAGAAGTCGCTCTTGCAGGACGTTTTGATACCATTCTTTATTCATGGCAGTGTTTTTGGGCAGAATTATGAGAGCCCATTCCCTTGGTTGAAAAGCAACCCCACACATGGATGACAAAATTTATGTCACTGCCAAAACTTTTGGCCATGACTGTATATATACATACATACATACAATGTAAACAGAGATGCAAGGGGGTAAAAATAATTTCTCATAACACTGAGTTTTGATTTCTAATGTATGTGTTTTCACACATGATCATTGGCTGTAGGTCATCAGTAAATGAGTGTGGCATTTAAATGGAAGTGTTTTCCAAATGAAACAAAAGCGCTGTAAGTTTTTAATGGTGTGTGTAATGTGAAGAACTGTGTTTAGAGTTTTGCTTAATGTGCGTGTAGTTTTGCAGACTTGGTCTAAAGATTAGGTATATGAGTGAGTGCTTTCACCAAGTACCACTTTTAGTGTCTAAGTCATTAAAAAAAAAAAGTCTCATCAAGCCAGTCAAAAGTTTGATATTGATAACATTATGAAAGACAGTTCCTCTGAATGAAATATGTATATCGATGAAACGCATATGTGTATTGAAAAGGATTTGTTATTTTGTGTTTTGTACCAATGCATTTGGAAATATGCTGAAATGTTTGAAAAAAGAGAATTTTTGACAATCTGTTGTGAGATTAGTACTAATTTGGTCCTTACAATGGAACATAGTAGTCATCATCCAAGTTAAATCACTTTTGTTATCTGCACTGGAATTTGCAAAAAAGTTGATTAATAGAATATGAATATATATATATATATATATATATATATATATATATACTGAACAAAATTATAAATGCAACACTTTTGTTTTTGCCCCCATTTGTCATGAGCTGAATCATGCTGTCTAATCAGCATCTTGATATGCCACACCACTGAGGTGGATGGATGATCTCGGCAAAGGAGAAGTGCTCACTAACACAGATTTAGACAGATTTGGGAACGATATTTGAAAGAAATAGGCCTTTTGTGTACATAGAAAAAGCCTTAGATCTTTGAGTTCAGCTCATGACAAATGGGGGGCAAAAACAAAAGTGTTGCGTTTATAATTTTGTTCAGTGTATATAATTGCTTGTGAAATTGCGGCAAAGCAATTAAAAAAAATTAATGATTGTGCATTCAACTACACAGTGAATCTATCGGTATCTAGTATGTGTGTGTGATCTAAATTAATGTTTCTATGGTATTTCATGATGATTAATGAGTTCATTGAATAAATGGTTCAGCAAGGTCGAGGTTTCTTTAGCGATATGAAAGCACAATGTGAACACTGTGTTACTCGTGTGACCGCTGTGAGTTTAGTGAAAAGTTACATCAATGTTCTGATTTAGTGCCGAAGTGACTGTAAGCAAACAAATCAGATGAGATGAACAGCTAACGGAAACATCAAATACAGGCATTGTACATTAACTTAAGCATGTGATACTGTAAACAGTGGCCTTGCCATGGTAGAGACTGCCAAATGTACTGGAAATTACTGTACAGTATAGATTCATATAAGTTATAACGTTACAGTAATCTAATGTGAAAAGTATGTACAGCTGTAATGAAAGCATGAGCTCAGGATTTGAAAGAATGGCAAGTGGTGAAAATGTATACCTTACACATTGAAAATAGTGGGGAAAAACTGCAGCAGCAATAGGTAGCCTCACTTTTTGTTTTCTATTGTTTTAGTAACTTCCCCTTAAAAATTGAAAAATAACTCTATTAGCACATGAAGGATACTTGAGGCAAAACGTGCAGTATGAAGCATAAATCATTTAGTAAAAATAATGAAAAAATAAAAATAATATTTAAACATACAAAAATGCAAACTATAATTGCCAACATTTCTTTAAGAAATAGACAAATGAAACAAATCACGAAAATGTATCGATAGACACTGCGTGACTATCTGAGGTAGCATTCAGTTGTTGCTGTGTTCACACTGCACGATGGATCGGCGACAGGGTGTTTCAAATTGCATGACTTCACAATAGGAAGAATCGCCGACAGCTCTGTCTGGTGCAGGGTTGCCAGGTTTTCGTTACAAAACCCACCCAATTACTACTCAAAACTAGCCTGAAAATAGCCCAATTGCTTTCGAGGGGGTCCCCTAGTAAAAATCGCATGGGGGGGGTAAAATACACATTTTTTTGGCGGAGGTCTTCTGGTACAACTCACATTCTAGGGCCTAAATATCATGTTATTGGGGTCGCTTCAACCTGCTGACATAAAAAACAACCGGCGGCAATCTCGGATTTGGCAACACTGGTCCGCAAACTACGTTTCATATAACTCCTCCCCGAACTTCCCGCTGCCCTGTATCTTGGTCTCTCATTGGCTGTAGGTCATCGCCGATGTGTTTTTCAGTCAGAACTCATTTCACACAGCGTGATTGTGAATCGCCGACAGCTCCAGATATTTAGCATGCCAAATATTTTGCGGGCGTCGGCGACGCGTCGGCGATTCCCTCAGATCGCATCTTTGATAATTCACACTGCGTCATTGTCACTCGTGTGAACGAGCACCGATTTGCCTCCGATTTCAGGTATTTGTCAGCGATTTTGCAAAACCTGTCGGCGAGGGAAAAATCGGGCTAAAATCGTGCAGTGTGAACTCGGCATAAGGAGAACACAATGAGCTGTGATAGCACTTTAAAGTTGGAAAATACAACTTCCAACTGTTCTTCAATACTTTTCATTTTATCCAACAAAAAAAAACTAAAATGGAAATAACTTTTGCTGTACCTGATCACACTGCACAAAAGTGATGTTCTTTCGCAGTATTTTTGTCTTGTTTTCCAGTGCAAATGTCTAAAAGATTCTTAACATAGATGCAAAAAATAGCATGTCTTGTTTTCTGAGAAACGTACAAAAAAAGAAGTGAATTTATGATAAAAAAAAAGAGAGACAAATATCTGCCGGTGGGCTCAGAAAAATAAACTTCATTCAAAGTAAAAACAAGTTGATTACCCAAACAAGACTTTATAAGTAAATTTAAGGATGTTTAGATATTTGTATCAATTATTCAGTTACTTTTATTATACTTTTTTGCAGCGCATGAAGCATTTAACACCCTGCCTTTATGAATGTACTTTCTGCTCCTAATTAAAACCTTTTAAGGCTTTAATTTGTGAAAGGTAAAATTAAGAGTTTTTAAGACCTGCAGAAACCCTGAATATGCGCGCACTTATTAAATGTAACTTGAACCGCATATATAATCAAGAATATTCATGCATAAACATAAAAACTGCATGCTTAAACATTAGAGGAATTAATAAATATAATTAAAATCAAGTTTGCTCGTCTATTTGGACGACTGCAGACATGCTTTCTTTTCAGTTTGAACAGTTCAATCAATAAGATGGACTTTTGAGTAGACAAATAATTCATCACATCATTTAATGGGTGCAAAGAAAGAAAAAAAAAAGAACCAACAAGAAAAGAAACTCAATCATCAGAAAGTGCAGGAGTTCTTCAGCTCTGCTAGAACCGCTTCTCTAGATTACATCTGCATTTTCTCAGACAGTGCTTCTGCTTCCTGTGAAGAAACACACAGAAAGCCATCGAATCAGTTCAAATCTGCAGTGAGAAGCTGTTCAGTACAGCAGAAGAAGGACTAGAGCATGTGTGTGCAACATCAGACGGGACTTTAGCACTACATTCTTAAGAGTAGAAACACACGGGACACAGGAGCCTTTATGTCCCTCAGACACCTACCTTTGAGCCTGGAGGCGCCGTCAAGCCCAGAAACGCATACACAGCATTGTCCTCACGGGCACAGAAGAACGCCTCATAGTTCTGGAGCACAGAAGCAAAAGAAAGCACTGCTCAAATCTTACGGTCTGGCTTTGAGTCGGTTTGAATCAGTCAAAACACCAGACGCCAGTTAAAATGATATTGGTAAAAAATACCTGTACAGAAACGTGTCCAGCTCAATGAAAACAGACTGAAATAGATTCATTTCGATTGCTTTAATTGGTGTCATCTGTGAACTTCTTGATCTATGGTGGGTAAACTACATCACTTTTGATTTTAAACCTGAAAATATCATAAGGAATATTCTGGGTTAAATCTGTTGTTAAAGGAACAGTTCACCTGGAAAATAAAATTCTATCATCATTTAATCAGCCTCATGTCTTTCTAAACTTGTAAGGCTTTCTTTTTACTGGGAAATACAAAAGAAGATATTAGGAAGAATGTTTCAGATATTCATGTTATTAAAGTCAGTGGGAGCCAAAACTTCAAAATTTTATTTCATGATATGATTAATTTTATTTTATGGAACGTATAGTTATCATAATATAATCATTTTGTTTTATTTTTGTTATTGAACATAAGAATAAAGAAGCAAATTACAAACAGTTGGCTAAATACAGTAAAGATAAACAGTACTTTTTAGATAGGTCTTTCTAACAGTAGTATTCAATTACAAAACACTACAGAAATTTAATCATCTAATGTAAAAATAAAACTGCACAGTCTTCACTGTATGAATTAAATATACATTGATCCTTATGGAAGCTACTTATGTTATTCACTCAAGGGCAGTGTGTGATTTTCTCTCTTTTTAATATTATTAGATTAAAATAGGAACTAAAACCGAGTGTTTCAGGCAGAGAGTACAAAGAGCTGCTGCAGAGATATACAGTACGAGAAAAATATGGTGTTTTTTAAACTTGTGTAAATATATTCTAATTCCCCAAAAATAATGAACTTGTAAATGAGCATAATACGGCAACTTATATAATGCAGTAGTTATATATTAGGCTGCTGCCACTTTTAAGACCTAATGCACAGATACAAAGTCAATGTGTTATTTCAGAAAACAATGTACCAGTCTAGTAATATCGATTAATTTTACGCTACCTTTATGTCCTTTTTGGAGCTTGAAAGTTAATATGGACAAAAATATATATGTTTGGCTTTAATTATTACTTAATATTCCATTATGTTTGCTTCATGTAGTGTGTGAGCTACTACCCAGCACATAATATCTATCATGTGTACAAACCCCACAGTATCTGTCCTCCTTGAAGATCTGAGGAGGTAAAGGGTTCCCTGTCTCCGGTCGGAAATCCTCGGGGACGTGTTCTCGCATCCACTTCCTGTTGTCTTCATCAGCTGCGATGTCACATTCCTCAAACTCAATCTTATTGGCTGCCAAGAAGCCCATGACATCCTGCTGCTGTTTCTTGATCTGAGGGAAACAGAAGATTAAATCGCACATTAAAATCAATGGACACTAATTCTGATGCCCTCAAACAGAGGACATTTCATGTGTGAAAGTATTATTATTTACAGTGGACTTCACATGTATCAGGTTTTGTGAGTATCAGTTTTTGTTGAGTTACAGCCTTTTCGGAAAAATAAGGATATAACCATATTGTTCTGGGAAAGGCTTTAAGTAAAGTGTTACCAACATTTTTTTATTATGAATCTCAAATACAGACACTGCTGGCAAGGGTTCAAATATGCAGAAGATGCTGAAAAAGAGTCGTCGAGAAGCGTTTCAACCCACTCAGAGGCAGTTCAGATTTGTGGCATAAGGGACACAATGTCTCTGTTCCCTCCACCAGGGAACGAGGGTTACCATACGCAACCGAGACATTCCCTTTCTGTCGTTCACTTCGTTGTTGTGTATAACACTGGGGGTCCCTATACTAAACGCCACAGCTGCTGAACTGCGTTATGAGACCACAGGGGCACAGATGTTGACAAGCCAACATGTCATGACCAAATGCACCTCTCCTCCTCGTAACTTTCCAACACCAAAGAGTTAAGACCTCATTCTCCAACATTCGCTGGTGGAGAGGGCTTGGAGATCCTCCACCCTCTTGATAGAAGTGAGTGCAGTCAGAAAGGCCGTCTTCATGCCACCTACAGTGTTGTGGTTTGCCGCAATAGCGGTCACTTACACCTTAAGGGTAGAGCCAGATAGGTGCCTGTCCAGACCCTCTCGGAGGAAAGATAGAACAGATCCGATGCCACATTTTCACATCCAGGGACCAGACATGGAGGTTCCAGAGATCCGGGTGCGGGTGCCAGACAGGTCCCTCCTCAGGGGAATCTGCCAGGGAGGAGCTGATGCCAGTAGCACGAACTCCGAGATCCAAGTCTTGTTGGGCCAATATGGTGCCACAAGCAATAGTTGTTCCTTGTCTTCCCTGACTTTGCACAGTGTCTGTGAAATGAGGTTCACGGAGGGAAACGCATATTTGCGTAGGCCCAGGGGCCAGCTGTGAGCCAGTGCAGGAGAGCCTCGTGGTCATGGAATAACACAACTGGCAGTGAGTGGACTTTAGCGAGGCAAACAGATCTACCTGTGCCTGGCCGAATCGACTACAAATCAGCTGGACCGTCTGGGATGAACCCGTGACTCTCTTTTAGAGAATTTACTGTTTTATGAGGAAATTTGCTCTTAAAGATCGCCATTGAAGCACCCAGGGGTACTCTCACAACACTTAGCTGTGTATGAGAAGGAAGAGTACGCTGCCTGTGCTGTAGATCCAATGACGAGAAGATCAAGAGGTGAACGAGTGCCGCTTCTCACAGAGAAACGATGTATTTGGCTCCAAAAAACAGAACGAGTGAGCAAATTCTGCACTGCCTATTTATACCCGAATGTCTGAGGTGTGGCCAGCAATGCAAGTTTTGCTCAACAATTTCATTGCCTTTTTTTCAATGATGTCAGAGGTGTTTGGGCTCCAGAAAGCCACCCCTAGTGTCGTACACTTGCCCCATGTCGAAGTGAATGACAGAAAGGGAACAACACAATTTTTTCTTTGT
>NW_015506094.1:11551-12021 GCF_001515645.1 Sinocyclocheilus grahami | reverse complement strand
GTAATTGCGCATAACTATGCAAAAAGAGGCAGTGTCTCGATTACAGTATGATTTGCTTATTACGATTTTTATGCTCCACAAATCAGCCTGATTAGAAATTCAAGCAATTTCACTAGAAATTCAAGTCCATGTGTTTCCCAACCCTGTTTTTAGAAACACATGGGCATATTTTATATCTCACATTTTATGTCTCCGTTATCAGACCAATCCATTTTAGGACTAGTGTCTCTACTCATAGACAGAGTAGCGCCAATTTTTTTATATTTGTCAGGAATGAAAACGAGGCTGTGAGGGACTGAAGTACAATGCGTTCATTATACTGTACTGTTGTTTAACAACATACTGATTGCTCAGCTGATGAAACATCTCGGAAATATTGGTTGCTTGTTCATCATGTAACACGTAAACTGTGTCAACATAGAAAGAAATCAGAAGATTTATTTGCAATGGACTAAAAAAAAAAAAAAAAA
>NW_015506094.1:9587-10105 GCF_001515645.1 Sinocyclocheilus grahami | reverse complement strand
TTGTTGTTGTTTGTCTTAATCACCTGCAGGCTTGCTAAACAAACAAGCCCTAAAACCCGGCTCGACTGCAGGGCGCCATCTTGAGTAACGTTACAGAACTCGCAGAAATAAATCACCCCGTGACTAAACGGCGCTGAAATGGCAAAAACTCAAAGGTTTGCCGATTGTTGTGCCTCGTTAAAAGTATACTAATAATGAAGACGCACACGTTAAGTTTACGAGGAGTGAATAGCCTCCGTCAACATGTCTTATGGGACTGTTGACATTTTTCACAAATACCGGCTCTTCGTGCTCGGCTCTCAGTTCTCAGCGCTGATTGGTCTAACTAGGCATCAATCAGGCCTAAGCCACGCCCCTCGCCCCATTCAGTCATGCGCTGTAATGCTCCTCCGTGTTTAATACTGTTTAGTGTAGCGAGCCGAGCACATATATGCCGAGATCTCTTCTAAAGCAGCTGTGTTTCGCAGAATCTCTTTAGGAGCCCAACATGCCTAAAAGAAAGGTACACACACACACAC
>NW_015506094.1:8183-9577 GCF_001515645.1 Sinocyclocheilus grahami | reverse complement strand
ACACACACACACACTCCTGGCTCCTGCATCCTGCATCAGGGAGGCGTTCGGAACTGAGAGTCCTATGAATGTTTATTTATTCACTGCATTGCAAAGTATATATCTGCATACATTTAACATATTTAACACTGGAATCCGCGCCGCATATTTCTCATAATCTCATATCTCGTGCATGTTTTGCGCAGTGTGTGCGATTGCGCGCGCAAGTTTGTTTTGTGCTCTCCATCGCTAGATTAGTCAGCCATGCTGTGCATGAAGAAACTCAGAAAATCGACCACGAAACATCCACTCCTACGAAATATGACCTGTGCAATGTTAAAGACTTCACTGATGGAGAACACACTCACATGGACAATAGCGGTGTTGTTATTTTATAGTCTTTGTTCTCGTGAGCAGATGATAGCGCTCATGTGCCGACAGATGGCGCTGTCAGCTCCTCTCACAGCTCACTCAGGGAGGGGTTGTGCTATTACTGAGGGATGGTTGAGCTGAACTCAACTGAGTTTACTAATTTTACTTATACTGGCCACTGGGTTCCTTTATTGGTTTTATATGTGAAAGGGGAATTTCATATATATATATATGGGTGATTCTTAGACTATGGGCACTTTTGTTCTTTTTGATCATATTTATAAAAATACATATAATTTTGGACAAATTCCTCTTTCTTAGTCAAACTAACAATAAAACCACCTTAAAATCTTTTTACTACCTTTTCTATTATGATTTTTTCATACTTTTCAACCTCCTTATAGGTGTCAAAATCACTCCTTGTCGCACACCCAGACTTTTAAACTTCAACAATGAAAATACAGTTTAAAAATTATGACTTATCTGGTAACTATTAATGTACCTGAATTAAGCACTAGTAAAATAATTAAAATACATAATAGTATTTAATGTGAGACCACGATCAATATTACTTTCTATACAAAATATAGCTGTCGCACAATATTGGTGTCATTTCCACCACAACACTAATGTCCCTTTAAAAAGTTTGTGTGAAAGATTGTTTAGGTGGTTTCTATGGAAAGGTTCAGTGACATCAGAGCACATGTTGGACAAGAAAAGAAAAATCAAGGTAAATATTGCTTGATCAGTTAATATATTTATTCTACGTCATTTCCAAACATGCTGTACCTTCAAGCATGTTTTTAATTAGCTAAAAATTTTAAGTTAAATAAGAGTATTTTGCATACATGAAATGCTAAGTATTAATTCTAAGCTAATCAGTGAAGCTATCTTAAATTTTTTCACAAAAAAACTACAGAAATGTCATTTCCGCCACAGTCATCTCCACCACACTGCCCTCTGTGGTGGAAATGACAGCATGTGGTGGAAATGGCATTTATGGTTACAAAGTACAATTGATATGGATTGCGAGAGTAGATTTG
>NW_015506094.1:495-3972 GCF_001515645.1 Sinocyclocheilus grahami | reverse complement strand
TTTTTTTGTAAACAATCTTTTCCTTTCTACAACACTCCATGCTCTAAACACACTACAATAGAAAGAAAAAAATCCTCTCACATTCAAACAGCTGGTATCCAGAAGAAATATTGTTTGTTTCAAACCTAAATTTCCAACCTGTCTTAAAATACGCCCAGCTAACACTCGCCATGGAGTTTGCAAACTTCCATTATAAAAACTTTTGCACAAATTGTATTCTAAAAGCAGCTTTCCTGCTTACCAAATGAATCAAACCTTGACCTCCAAATTCTCTTGATAAAAATAAGACACACTGCGGTATCCAATGCATTTGATCCCAAAAAAAATCAACAAGCATTCTTTGTACTTTTATTAACAAATCGATTGGCGGTTCTAAAATTACTAATTTGTGCCACAACACAGAGGCTATTAAATTGTTAATAATTAAAACTCTACCTCTATAAGACAAACATGAGTGGAGCCATTTCCATTTTTTAAATCTTCCTTCAAGCCTTTCTAAAATTCCATTCCAATTCTCTTTTTCTATGAGCTCATTCCCCAAATGAACACCTAAATATTTAAAACCTCCACTAGTCCAATTTAAACCACCTGGCAATTTAGGTTTTTCTTCCCTCCAGTCTCCTACTAATAAACCTAAACTATTTTTCCATTTGATTTTAGCAGATTAAATTTTGCCAAATTCATCTACTATTGAAGATGTTTTATTAACGTCATCTTGATTTCTAATAAAAACAACAACATCATCTGCATAAGCTGAAGTACACACAGGTATAAAATTATCATCAATTTTTAAACCTTCCAATTCATTACGAAATCTATTCAACAAAGGTTCAATGGCTAAAGTGTACAACATACCCGATAATGAGCAATCTTGTCTTATCCCTCGATTTACCTTAAAAGATACACTTAAGCCACCATTGACCTTCAGAACACTCTCAATACCTCCATAAAGAGCTTTAACCATATTTAAAAAAACTTTAGAAAAATTAAAAGCCTCCATTGTACTCCATAAATATTTGTGCTCCACTCGATCAAAAGCCAAAGCTTGATCCATCGAAAAAAGGCCCAATTTAAATCCAAACAAGTTAGAAGTATTAAGTAAATCTCTTATAAAAAAAATATTATCAAAAATCGATCTGCCTGGAACACAGTAGGACTGATCACTATGTATCACATGTTTCATTGCCTTCTTCAACCTATTTGCCAAGGTTTTAGATAAAGCCTTGTAGTCAGCACATAACAAAGCAACAGGTCTCCAGTTTGTTATATCTCTTAAATCCCCTTTTTTTGGTAGCAACGTCAGCACTGCTCTTCTGCAGCTCAACGGGAGCTGCTCTTCAGCAAAACTCCCATTAAAAACTGCTAACAAATCGGACCCCATTATGCTCCAAAAAGTTTTATAAAACTCTATGGGGATTCCGTCAATTCCCGGAGCTTTACCATTGGCCATACTCATCACAGCAGAGTATACTTCAGGCAATGACAATGGTTGTTCAAGTTCAGCATTTATTTCAGCTGACACATGTGGAAGACCTTCAAAAAACTTATGTGTGACATTCATTTCTTCTTTATATTCAGAGGCATATAATGCTGAATAAAATTCAACAGTTCTCTTCCGTATTTCAGAAGGCTCTGTCAAATCATTCCCATCATCATCCCACAATGAATGAATTAATCTGCTTTGTCCATTTTTTTTCTCAAGACCAAAAAAAAAACTGGTTGGTGCATCCATCGCATTCAAATTCTGAAAACGTGATCTCACTAATGATCCTTGTCCTCTAATTCCAAGCAGCTCTGTTAAAACATATTTTTTCTTTTTTATAGACTGCATAAGGCTTTGATCTTGAGTTGATTCACTTAAAATCTGGAGCTCTATTATATCGGATTCAACATATTCAATTAATTTAACAATATTTTTAGAGGCATTAAGAGTGTACTGTTTACAAAATAGTTGAATATGAACTTTGCCCACATCCCACCATTGTTGAATTGATTCAAAATTCCTTGCATTCATTTTCCATTGTCCCCAAAAAAACATAAAACCTTTTTTAAAATAATTATCATTTAACAACGAAACATTAAAATGCCAGTATGCACTTCTTACTTTAAGGGAATTAATAAAAACCACTCCACATACCAATCCATGATCTGAAAAACTAACTGGAGTGATAGCACATGATTTAAAAATCTGTGAATGATGTTTATAACAATATATTCTATCAATCCTAGCCATAGAAATATAGTTTTCTCTATAATGGGCCCAAGAGTATTGTCTAAAATCTCCATGTTTTTCACGCCATACATCTGCTAACTCAAAAGTTTCCACAATACTTGAAAGTTTATTTCTTGAAGCCATATGTGGTTCAACATGATTTCGGTCTAAATTATTGATTGTACAATTAAAATCTCCAGCTAAAAAAAGAAAATCTGAATCACATCCTACCAAAGTACTAGCCAATTTTTCTAAAAACAACATTCTTTCTTTTGCAAAAACAGGAGCATATACATTGATCAGAATTATTGTTTTCCTTTCATATTTTGCAGTAACTTTAATTAATCTTCCTGCAATAACTTCATCTACCTCATAAGATAAAGGTGCAAAGGACTTTGAAAAAAGAATGGCTACACCAGCACTAATGGAACTTTTATGACTCATTATAACAGTCCCATCCCATTCTCTTTTGCCAATCAGTTTCATTTTCCATACATGAGTGGGTTTCTTGTACAAAGGATATATCAATATTTTTTAATTGGACTAATTCAAAAAAATAAGTTATTTTCTTTACATCACATGCTCCATTTAAATTTAGTGAGGAAATCTTGAACTCAGCCATAATTAGAAATGTTATGACTACTAAGACAAACCTCACTCCATGACAAATCCATCCATTATTGTGATCCGTCCAATTCATCTTTTTTCATTTGTGTTTTTATCTTTTGTACTAATTTCTTAAGACGGTATATTTCAGTCTCAGCAAGACCATCTCCCACAGTTTTCATCACCTCTCTTGCAGATTCAATAAAAATAGCTAGATTTGGGAAAAAAATCAACAACCACATTTCTTTTTCCTTTTGTTACTTGTAAAAAAACTGCGAAACTGATCCAAATCGTACTTCTAGCTCCTTTCTTACATTTATCATTGCTTGGGTAGAGATTCCTTTTTCACTATCAGATTCCGATGAATATTCCATCTCACTACTAGTATCAGTTTTATTAATATCCTTCATCTCAGTTTTTTCTTTGACATGACCCTTCTTTGAATTCTTCTCACTCTGAGTCTGAGAGAAATCAAACTAACCGTGAAAGTTGGAAAAAACACAGTCGCTCTCACAGCCACGCGCCACTCGCTCGACAAACGCCCACGCATGCGCACGAGAACGAGAGTGTGTGTGAGTGAGAGAGAGCGAGAGTGTGTGTGAGTGAGAGAGAGCGAGAGTGTGTGTGTGTGCGAGAGAGAGAGAGAGTGTGCGAGAGAG
>NW_015506094.1:0-485 GCF_001515645.1 Sinocyclocheilus grahami | reverse complement strand
ACACTGTACCGTTCGAGAGAAACAGTGAACGGGTAAAAGAGCAAAAATACCAATATGTCCAGGTAAGAGGTCAGAGGTTACATACACAGCTATAAAAAATATTTACAGTAAAAAAAACACTAGCATTACTACAGTAAAACTGTGCACTTACTGTTTTTCAGAGAGTAATGGAGGTGGAAGCACTGGAAACACCACATTCATTTGTATTTATCGATGAAGCTGGATTTAACCTTGCCAAAACACGGCGCAGAGGAAGGAATGTTATAGGTCAAAGGGCCACTGTGGAGGTTCCAGGCCAAAGGGGGGGAAATATCACCATGTGTGCTGCAATGGCCAATGATGGTTTGCTTCTCAACACACCACTCATTGGCTCATACAACACAGAAAGGCTTATAGCTTTCCTAGAACAGCTCTATGCTTAGATAGTGCCAGCAGAACATGGGGAGCCAGTAAGAAACCCCCAAGTTTTTGTCATAGTTTGCGAT
>NW_015506093.1:562839-567781 GCF_001515645.1 Sinocyclocheilus grahami | reverse complement strand
GTGCTACTGATACTTTCTGCTCCACTCTTACGTCTTGTTTAGACACTGTCTGCCCCTTGTCTTCCAGGCCAGCTCGTACCACCTCTTCTGCCCCTTGGCTGTCTGATGTTCTCTGTGAGTATCGTTCTAAGCTCAGGGCTGCTGAAAGAGTATGGCGCAAATCACAAAATCCTACTGACCTTAATGTACAGTATATCGATCACTCCTCCCTTCATTCTCTGCTATTATTATTATTATTTATAACCAGTAGTCTCATCTCTTGACTGCTTACCTAACATGAGAATGATCACTTGACTTGATCAAATCCAACACAAATAAGCTTTAAATCTTGTTTAAATTTTGATGTGTACTGTAACTTCCCTGTTACTTGGTTTTATTACAGCAGCACTGTGTAACTTTTGGTGCTCTAGATAAATAAATTAACAGAACTGCACACATTCCGCGGAAGAACATTCCAACCGGAGCTACTTCTCTAAGTTTATGTCTCAGGCGAATCACGCAGGTATGTGTTACTCCGCAGAGGTGACGACCCGACCAGGCTACAATAGTCCAAATATAACTACTTGTAAGTGTACCGTAGTGATTCGGAATAAGACAAAAATGTGGTTTGGAAGATTAATTCATGATGTACTCGCTCATTATATACATTTTGCACATTTTGAACACAGAAAAAAGTTACATAGTGCTGCTTTAAAAGGGAGCTGACGAACAAGCACAATTAAACATTCATTATATACATTTATTATTGAACATTTTTACAATTTGCTTCCCATGATAATAACAAACATTTAATTGACATGCATTTTAAAAAATATTTCACACAGCTTTGTAAATAAAAATAATAATAGTTTTGAGTTTGATATTTTTTGTATATTTTTGGATTTTAGGAGTCAATGTAATATGATTAACAGATGAATAAGACTGAATGAAATGTAATGGAATATGACTAGAACAATAACACTCACTGTTTATGCTTCTGTTTCACATCAGACATGTAAATATAGTTCAGCCTGAAGGTCTCTAAATGTGTTATGGACATAAGCAAATTGATGAGGATGTGTTTACATGCAAACGTGTCGATGTTTTCTAAAAAAAAAAAAAAAAAAAAAAAAAAAAAAAAACAGGAGAGTAAAAAAAAAAAAAAGTCTCTTCCAATAGTTTTCCAATAAAAATATATAAATTCTTAAATACATTTTAGTATCAAAATGACTTAAAATATAAAGTCTTGTTTTCTAAAAACAATAACAGCAACAACTCATAATTAAGTCACTTAAAAAAAAAAAAAAAAAAAAAAAAAGAAAAAAAACAGTAAACAGCAGGAGTATGAAACGAAACAAAACTAGAATTTTCACAAATAAACCCTTTAAAAATGGTAAAATATGTTTTAATGCCCGTATTCCAGCCAATCACAATCAAGTATTTAAAGAAAATAAGACACTTTTATTGTGAAACAGCAGCAGCAGAAGTGAGAGAGTGAATGAGTGACGTGGCCAAGTATGGTGACCCATACTCGGAATTAGTGCTCTGCATTTATCCCATCCAAATTGCACACTCACACCGTGAACACACACCTGGAGCTGTCACGGCAGAGAAGAGTCAGGATCCAAGTGCGAGTGCAAAAGGTAAGGTTTATTTGTAATCACAAACAATGGAGACAACAAAGATAATCCTCGGGTCCAGGTCCGAATCAGAGCTCCACAGAGAAATCCCTTCCTCCACTGCGTTTGACCAAACCAAGGAGAAGGCTGAAGATCTGTACCCTGACTGAGCGAGAACTGGAAACAGAGACTGACAAGGAGACAGGAACATGAGGATAACGAACCGACAAACACACATTGAACAGAGTGCCCTATATAGGACTCGTTAACGAGTTGCAGCTGGCGCGCTCTGATTGAGCGCCAGCTGCAAACACTAATGAATGACGTACGCACATACAACCACATGACAAGACACAGAAAGACCGTCCGGACCCATGAACCGTGACAACAGTAATAACACTTAACGGCACAGATTTTACTACATATTTAAACTGAGCAGTGTGTTTTCCCATATGTTTGACTGACTGTATTTTATGATGATAATGAACAGGCTGCATTCACTGTAGTTTTTTCCTTCTAACAGTGGAAGAAACTACTCCTTTTAGTCCTAAAGACAATCGGAATTGTAAAAGGTTTGCTTTTATTTGTGTACATTCACAATAAAAACAAATCTTTGTGCTTTTGTAAAATAGGCCTAAAGAAAAATAGGATGCCGCTTTCTGCCGTCTTGGTTTCCTTTTGCGCAGCACAAAAAAGAACCGAAACTCTGGCAACTTATTGCACAGTTTCTCGTATAGGCCATTTATTCATTTAATATACTGTATATATATATATATATATATATATATAATGTCTTTCTCTGCTTCACAGAAGCGCTGCAGGTGCATGTGAAATAATATGACCATGTCTATCCGCATACTGTTGTCTGCTACTTTTTGCACATGTAAAATTAATCCCCGCAAAACAAATGTTAGCATTTGACATTTATCCTTTCCTAAATTTAATTCAATTCTAATTTAAAATAACCTTGTCGGTTAATGGTTAATAATCAGTTAATGAGCGTCAGTTAGGAAAAATAACCAAAATGAACATCCATAGTATCTGTAAATTAGGGATGTCCTGAGCCGATCTCTAGGATCGGGATCGGGGCCAATCAAGCCTTTTTTAAGCCTCTCCTTAGCCCGATTCTTATTTTATGTCAGCTGTCATGCCGGTGTCGTGCAGTACTCTCCTTCCAGTAGATTTGCCGTCATTTAAAGGAAAAGAAGATGCTCAAAGTATTCAGCCGCTATTAAAACCAAAAAAAGAAGAAATGTGTGTGTGATGCGTGAAGCAGTGAGGTCTATTCTAGCGCCTCACACACGTTTGAGCTTCCGTGTTCAATGTATTTGATGTGCACTTTTGTAGTGATCTATCTGAGACATTGTTGTTATAACTCGTTGCGTCTTGCTTTGGATTTGACTGAGAGACTGGCAGAGCAAGCTTCATGCTTTCTAACCTTACCTCCACCTTTTTCTAATCATTTTGCAATTATTCTGCTAATTGTACATATAAAATACAGTAAGTTTACATCAGTAGTTCCATATTCCCAGAGAGCACAGGTGCGTCTGCGAGACGTCTGGTAAAGATCTGGAAAGCATCTGCTGTGTACAAACATCTGATAGACGTCTCTAAGATGTCAGTTTTACATCATAAACACCTTAAAGACATCTTATAAATGTCTATTTGACATCTGATAGGAAACGTCCTGTAGATGTATTGCAGATGAGCAAACACTCTAAAAAACACGTCTTGTAGATATAATGCAGACGTCAAATTGACGTCTCTGAGATGTACATGTGCTGTCAGGGTTCATTATTGTGATCACACAATCTGTTTACAATTTCTACCACTGTAACGTGTTCACATCAACAAATGTCTTTATACAGTGTGTGTGTGTATATATATATATATATATATATACACACACACACACACACACACACATATACATATGTATTACATTTACTCTCTGCTCAACTACATTGGATTGATTTTAATAACTTTAATGTACTTGAATTGTGCACCAAACACTATGAATATACAAGTGACTCTGATTGGATCGGGTTCACAAAAAAACCTGTTCAGTACATCCCTATTGTAAACATTTTGGTTTTATTCATTTCTTTCTAACAGGGTCAGTATAAATTTTACTGTCCAGCTATCACACATGGGACAGAAAAATGCAGCGCAGAGTGGCCATACTTGGAGGTCAGGAAACTGGCAGTGCTTAGTGATTCAGAGCAGGCTCATTTTGAAGAGAATATGGCTCTTCTGGCAGCAGCTGAGTACTGCGAGTTCAAATCAGTGAGTAGAAATAACATTTCAATAAATATGTCTTCTGGATCATGTGAATTCATTGACAGTTAATGAACTTTCTGGTATGTCTCTCTCTAAGTGTCCAAGCTGTGAGTCCTATGTTGAGCGACAAGACCTGAGCAACCTGTGTGTGATATGCACCATCTGCACAGCTGTAAAAAAGAAGAGCTTCCAGTTCTGCTGGCAGTGTCTGAGGGAATGGAAAGGACCAGCTGCTCATTCTCTACGCTGCAGTAATGAAGACTGTGTCCACCCAGATGTTGACAAGCTAGCAAAATGTACAAATATGAGGCTGTCTTATGTGAACAATGTAGAGTGTCCTGCCATTCGTGCCTGCCCAACCTGCGGTCTGCTTTTAGAACACAATGGGTTCGCTTGTAAAAACCTTTTGTGTAAGCGCTGCAAGGTGGAGTTTTGTTTCCTTTGCCTAAAGCTGAAGCGTATTTGCAATCCGATCTGTGGACCTTATGATGTCTGCTCAGTTGCACCACGGCAGACTGATATTCCAGTTTGGAAAAGATAATGTTAGAGATAGGATTAGGGATGTCACAATTCTCTCAACTCGCGATGCGATATGATTCACGATACTTGTGTCATGATACGATTTTCTCGTGAGTTTTTGAAAAAAATGAGACTTATAAATGAAAAAAATGTCCTTTTATTATTTCTCAGACAAAAAAATCTCTCTGAAATCTCAAGCTAAGGCTTTGTCTGTGCTCTTTCTATTTAAAATTAGAGGCAACCACTGCATTTTAATCACAATCCAAGCAAAGATGCTGCATACATGCAACACGAGCAGTTTTTAATCTAAATTAGATTGTATTTTTTCAAAATTTGAAGCAAAAACAGAATGGTCTGACTATGGGAAACTATACTGAGAAGCTGCTCACTGCAGAGTAAATGGGTGGAGCTTATGTGAAGCCCACGTAAATGTGCCCAGAGAGCACAGGTGCGTCTGCGAGACGTCTGGTAAAGATCTGGAAAGCATCTGCTGTGTACAAACATCTGATAGACGTCTCTAAGATGTCAGTTTTACATCATAAACA
>NW_015506093.1:547639-562675 GCF_001515645.1 Sinocyclocheilus grahami | reverse complement strand
GATACACAGACCTTTCATGTAAGAAAACAAGTGCTTGTGTCCTTACTTCCTTTAACTTCATTTTCATTCAGCACTTTGTTAAATAATAATTTTTCATATAATAACTTCAGCCTCAGCAGGCACTCGCACCTAAGGGTTAAAAAGGCAGAAATCTTTTGCTCAGATGTTTGTTAATATAGTTCAAACGTATTCTTCAGTAAACTGTTATTGAGCTGTAAATTGTCTGATTTGTTCTGTTGAGGGTCTGTTTATCTTCAGGTGGATGAATTTCTGTTGATGCATCAATGTGATTGGGTTTGTTTGCTCCATTTTAAGAGCCAAAGGCAAGAATTAATGTTAAAGTATGTTTTGCTTTTATATATTTTTTTTATTTACTAACTATGAGAAATTAATTGAATTTTGTGGGATTGAAGGGCATCATATGTATTCATCATTAGGTATATATTTATACAATGTTCCTTCAATTTATTATGAGATAATTCATGTAACTGAAGAGTATGATATGAGTTTTCAAAATTCCTTATTTGTGTTTTAAGGATATGTGTATGCTGTTGCAGCTACTTCTCTCTCTTATATCGAGTTTCATGTATTAATCATGTCTAACTAGAAATGTCTGGTTGAATGTGAATCAGTGAGCACCAACATTATGTGCCTCTGCTAAATGAAATATTGTTTATTCTTAAAGGAGTGAAGGTTGGGTGTAAAATATCTACAATATTTGTGTGCTAAACTTAAAAGAACATGTCAACAACAGCAGCTCAAATAAACTCCTGAACAACCTGCAATCTCGTCTCTTGACTGTTTCTCAACATCAGAATGATAATTAAATTATAAAATCCAATATTAAATTTACAATTCAGACATGTTGAGGACACATAAGCTGCTTCCCAATTCAGATTTTGAATCCTTTAAAGGCTTCATTCGAAGACCGAATGTTCCTAGTTTCAGGAGGTAGGGGTTGTGGACGAGGTTTCAGAGGGGGGCAGGGAGATTGGAGTTGAGGGCTCTCACAGTCTGGGGGAAAAAGCTGTTGAGCAGTTTGACAGAGCGAGCTTTGATACTCCGGTACCTTCTACCTGATGGCAGGAGCTGGAAGGCACTGTGGGAGGGATGAGTGGCGTCCTTCACAATAACTGGAAACAGCCCGGGCTGACGCTCACAAGTCTGGGGTAAGTATACATTCCACACTCTGCTTGTCTCTTTTGATCTCAAGTGAGTATTAACTACGGCTACTCACAAATCAACTGGCCCTTATTTACACATGACACTGCTCCACTGATCATGTGCTGGTTACTCCACTACACACCTCGGATCACTTCCTCCTCACGCTTAACCTCAACATGGTTCCTGACACAACACATACCCCTACACATGTCATCTTTCGACGTAACCTACGCTCTCTCTCACCCTCCCGGCTATCTGCTATGGTTTCATCTAAGCTTCCTTCCCCTGAACAGTTATCATCTCTTGATGTTAACCGTGCTACTGATACTTTCTGCTCCACTCTTACGTCTTGTTTAGACACTGTCTGCCCCTTGTCTTCCAGGCCAGCTCGTACCACCTCTTCTGCCCCTTGGCTGTCTGATGTTCTCTGTGAGGATCGTTCTAAGCTCAGGGCTGCTGAAAGAGTATGGCGCAAATCACAAAATCCTACTGACCTTAATGTACAGTATATCGATCATTCCTCCCTTCATTCTCTGCTATTATTATTATTATTATTTACAACCAGTAGTCTCATCTCTTGACTGCTTACCTAACATGAGAATGATCACTTGACTTGATCAAATCCAACACAAATAAGCTTTAAATCTTGTTTAAATTTTGATGTGTACTGTAACTTCCCTGTTACTTGGTTTTATTACAGCAGCACTGTGTAACTTTTGGTGCTCTAGATAAATAAATTAACAGAACTGCACACATTCCGCGGAAGAGCATTCCAACCGGAGCTACTTCTCTAAGTTTATGTCTCAGGCGAATCACGCAGGTATGTGTTACTCCGCAGAGGTGACGACCCGACCAGGCTACAATAGTCCAAATATAACTACTTGTAAGTGTACCGTAGTGATTCGGAATAAGACAAAAATGTGGTTTGGAAGATTAATTCATGATGTACTCGCTCATTATATACATTTTGCACATTTTGAACACAGAAAAAAGTTACATAGTGCTGCTTTAAAAGGGAGCTGATGAACAAGCACAATTAAACATTCATTATATACATTTATTATTGAACATTTTTACAATTTGCTTCCCATGATAATAACAAACATTTAATTGACATGCATTTTAAAAAATATTTCACACAGCTTTGTAAATAAAAATAGTTTTGAGTTTGATATTTTTTGTATATTTTTGGATTTTAGGAGTCAATGTAATATGACTAACAGATGAATAAGACTGAATGAAATGTAATGGAATATGACTAGATCAATAACACTCACTGTTTATGCTTCTGTTTCACATCAGACATGTAAATATAGTTCAGCCTGAAGGTCTCTAAATGTGTTATGGACATAAGCAAATTGACGAGGATGTGTTTACATGCAAACGTGTCGATGTTTTCTAAAAAAAAAAAAAAAGAAAAAACAGTAAACAGCAGGAGTATGAAACGAAACAAAACTAGAATTTTCACAAAGAAACCCTTTAAAAATGGTCAAATATGTTTTAATGCCCGTATTCCAGCCAATCACAATCAAGTATTTAAAGAAAATAAGACACTTTTATTGTGAAACAGCAGCAGCAGAAGTGAGAGAGTGAATGAGTGACGGCCAAGTATGGTGACCCATACTCGGAATTAGTGCTCTGCATTTATCCCATCCAAATTGCACACTCACACCGTGAACACACACCTGGAGCAGTGATATTATTATTTCAGTTGCGATAATGAGAGTCCAACAACATTTAGTAACATTATAAATGGACCTCAGGGGAATAAATGCACGATATGAGCACTTTAATGCAGGGTGGTGAGAGTCTTCATCTCATCTCTGTTGTGCACGTCCGCTGTGTTCTCGTCTTCACCACCAGGGGTCTCGGCTCTCGCCCCGTCCCCTTTACGACTCAGCTTGACGGACAGCTTGGTGAAAACGGAGCTCTCTGCATTAGAGCCGCGACTGCTGCGGGTGGAGGCCGACTCCGAGTTGGTTCCCTCAAAGAGTTTGGCCATGAAGCCCAGACCAGCCTGACGGATGTGAGAGCTGCCGGCAAACACGTACAGGACGGGGTTCACACTGCTGCTAAGGAAGGTGAACGCCGTCACGTTGGGCCGCGCCACTATTGCCACTGTTAAAATAGAAGAGGAGGAGCCCTGCATCAGACCAATCACCTGTGAGAACAGACCAACAAGAAAGAGAAATGCTTTTGTGGGATGACATAAAATGAGAGAAAACTGACATTATTGAAGATAGCCTACCAATTTCACACACACGAAAACAAATGACAGTCTGTTAGAGTATGCAAGGGATGCTGAGCCTCCTTATTAATGTATTAAAAGTGATCAAACTAAATGCTGTTTTTAACAATTCATCCACTAATTTGCATAACTCAAATGCTTTTATAATGTAAAAGGGTATTATTTTCTTTCATGAATTTGAGTTAACAGCTTATTAGTAAACTGACCAATCAGAATGGATATTCAAATAACTCAACTTCTTCCTAAATAATTTGCCTCCTTCAACATAAATAACCATTTAATAAATCGCTATATCATCAATCAATCAAGTCAAGCAAGTTTGCGGGCAACAGGTGAAATGCAGCTTTCAAATTGAGCCAAAATATCAATGAAATCCAATTGTTTGAAACAAGTATGAACAACAATGGATATAATTCACGAGGCCGAATCCAGTAAATGAACGCATCACTTCCTTAATGCACCCAGGTGTATCTACAGGAAATTTAAAGTGCTGTTTCACGATGTCTGTTAAAGATCGCTTCATCTGGAAAGCATCTGCAGTGTTCAAACATCTGATAGACGTCTTTAAGATGTCAGTTTTACATACACTCTAAATCATAAACATCTTAAAGACATCTTCTAAACGTCTATTAGACATCTGATAGGATACGTCCCATAGACGTATTGCAGATGAGCAAACACTCTAAAAAACACGTCTTGCAGATGTAATGCAGACATCAAATAGATGTCTCCGTAACGTACGTGTGCTGTCAGGGCTAGTTTGAATATTTTTCCACTGGCATGTATTCATGTGATGTTGTGAGGTCACATGATGTAGGCTATAGCAATGAGATATTAATGGGATCATACAGTGTGAGGTGTTGCTCACCTGCAGGATGTTGTTGAGGTGATACGGCAGCCAGAAGATGGTAAACGCAGCGATGATGAGGAGGATGAGTGCGTTTCCTCTTCCTTTGCGCTGGAACATGGCACTACGCAGCCGACGGATCACTGAGATGTAGCGGAACAGGATGAAGCTGAAGGGCAGCAGGAAACCCAGAATGGTCTCAATCAGGTACTGAAAGGCTTCATGAGCGTTGCTCTCCCAGTGGTATGGCTTACACAGGTAGATGGACACATTCGTAGAGACTGGCAAGACGGAACTGTTGGTGAAAGAAGAAAACAACAAGACAGATTGGGACATAAAGGAGAAGGTTTACAATAATTTATAAAACAAATAGTTTCGGTTCTGGACTCCTGGTTGTTGATATAGAGTTGCGGAAGTACTAAAATTTTACTCCATTCTTCATTTATTATAATTCCAACTCAAGTTTACAAACTGTCCATGACTTTGTTCTGTGAAATGCCATTTTATTATAGTCACAATTTGTTTTATTAAAGCAAATTATTCAACTAGTTTGCTCCGCTAGAAGATCTTACGTAACAGAACATTGATATGCAACAAAAAGAACATTCCAATATGGAAGCTGCACTGGCATTTTGTGTAATTTAGTGTACTGTGTATTTCATTCTCATAAAGTTACATTTTCAATGGTCTTACTTGGTGCAAAAGAACGGTAATTAAATTCGAATTCCAACTTGGAAACTCTTGGAATATGGTTGTGTGTTATACAATATTGATTTGTTGTTGGTTTTATGTCCTGGTATTAATAAACAAAAACCCAACATCTGCTAAATGCCATAAGATTAAACTGTTATGTCCGCCCAATGCTGGACCTTGAAGTCAACATTGGATTTTGACATTAGCTCAGTTTCATTTCCAACCAAAATTTTACATCCATGAAACTTTGGACTCCAAAGTCTTTATGATGTTACAGTGACATCCAGTGCACGTTGGGGGACGATGCAAGCAGATAATGAAGAATAATCACATATTCACAAAGTTAAGTATATGACTCAAAATTCCATGATTGCATAATGCATAATGAAACTGTTAGCAGAGATAACAAACTAAATCTCCTCTTTTACGAAGAGGTGATTTCCTATGAATATGAATGATAATCGTACTAAAATATCCCTGCTGAAAAAAAAAACAGCAAAAAGCAGCCTAAGCTGGTTAGCTGCTCTTCGCTGGTTTAAGCTGGAAGTAGCTGGTTTTAGCTAGTCTCCCCAGCCTGACCAGCTAAAGAAGTGGTCAAAACCCCTCTAAAAACCAGCCTGCTGACCAGCTATGACCAGGCTGGATTACCAGCTAAAACCAGCTTAGGCTGTAAGGTTTTACATCCATGAAACTTTGGACTCCAAAGTCTTTATGATGTTACAGTGACATCCAGTGCACGTTGGGGGACGATGCAAGCAGATAATGAAGAATAATCACATATTCACAAAGTTAAGTATATGACTCAAAATTCCATGATTGCATAATGCATAATGAAACTGTTAGCAGAGATAACAAACTAAATCTCCTCTTTTACGAAGAGGTGATTTCCTATGAATATGAATGATAATCGTACTAAAATATCCCTGCTGAAAAAAAAACAGCAAAAAGCAGCCTAAGCTGGTTAGCTGCTCTTCGCTGGTTTAAGCTGGAAGTAGCTGGTTTTAGCTAGTCTCCCCAGCCTGACCAGCTAAAGAAGTGGTCAAAACCCCCTATGACCAGGCTGGATTACCAGCTAAAACCAGCTTAGGCTGTAAGGCCACAATATTAACACAGTCATCAATGGGGCATGAGCAGACTATGAAAATGTATGGGATCATACAAATTCATTTGAATTAGCCACCAGTTCGCCAAAACACACAAAAAAAAGTTTGCCATGAAACTGTGTTGCCTAAATGCTAACCATCCAAAATAAGTAATCAGTACTTTTATTGCTTATTTATATATCTCATTTATATTACCCTTCTTTGAGTTCTTGATTGACAATATTCAACTGCTTATGAATTTCAAGTACACTTTTTGAAATGTAGGCTGTGAACTCCGCCTCGTCTGACGTGCGCAGTATAGCGGATATCAAAGTTGGTGAGCAGTTGCGCATACACATAATACACTATCGCATTTCTATCATTCAAATCCGTTAAATGATTGTTAGGCTGCATTAATTAGGTCAACTGGAATCGGGAGCACTTCCCTCTACAGCCCTGAATGTCAGCGGAGATCATGTTAACTAGATGCGCCCCAGAGACAGTTCCCCTGTGAAGACATCATCACCTCGACGACCATCGGCACAAGACCACGTCTTGCTTGCTTAGTTGGGGACGCTTGACTGATTACACAGACGCTATTGGAAGAGAGCTGAACCAGATGATGACATCACTGAATCATCAATGAACTGACTTTAACTGAAAAATGACTCTGTTATTGTCTTCCTTCATTATTGACAAACTATTTTCCTGTTTGACACTGTAAAGCTGCTTTGACACAATCAGTATTGTATAAAATACTATACAAATAAAGGTTACTTGACTTGACTTGCACGCTTTTACCCGACATGATGAACTGAGCTGAGAAGAATGGTGAAATTTTTCCAAAACAATATTAAGTAAAGTTAACCAATTACACTGAACACAATTATAAACGCAACACTTTTGTTTTTGCCCCCATTTTTCATGAGCTGAACTCAAAGATCTAAGACTTTTTCTATGTACACAAAAGGCCTATTTCTCTCAAATATTGTTCACAAATCTGTCTAAATCTGTGTTAGTGAGCACTTCTCCTTTGCCGAGATAATCCATCCACCTCACAGGTGTGGCATATCAAGATGCTGATTAGACAGCAATGATTATTGCACAGGTGTGCCTTAGGCTGGTCACAATGAAAGGCCACTCTAAAATGTGCAGTTTTATGTATCCACACAAGCCCAGGACCTCCACATCCAGCATCTTCACCTCCAAGATCGTCTGAGACCAGCCAACCGGACACCTGCTGCAACAATCGGTTTGCTTAACCAAAGAATTTCTGCACAAACTGTCAGATACATAAACTATACGATAGCGTGTTCCAGTTCCTGCCAATATCCAGCAACTTCGCACAGCCATTGAAGAGGAGTGGACCAACATTCCACAGGCCACAATCAACAACCTGATCAACTCTATGTGAAGGAGATGTGTTACACTGCGTGAGGCAAATGGTGGTCACACCAGATACTGACTGGTTTTCGGACCCCCCCGGACCCCCCAATACAGTAAAACTGCACATTTTAGAGTGGCCTTTTATTGTGGCCAGCCTAAGGCACACCTGTGCAATAATAATGCTGTCTAGTCAGCATATTGATATGCCACACCTGTGAGGTGGATGGATTATCTCGGCAAAGGAGAAGTGCTCACTAACACAGATTTAGACAGATTTGTGAACAATATTTGAGAGAAATAGGCCTTTTGTGTACATAGAAAAAGTCTTAGATCTTTGAGTTCAGCTCATGAAAAATGGGGGCAAAAACAAAAGCGTTGCGTTTATAATTTTGTTCAGTGTAAATGTTACCATCATTTACCCTACATCTACAAGGCAAATGCTAGTACTTGTTTCATTATGTCAACATCATCATCAAACACTGGCATGGATTTATGGAGGGTAGGCAGATTTTACAAGTGAGATCACTGGTGTAGGCAGAATGGTATTTTTGGGCGGGCCTGGGAAAGAGTGAGCGGGCACTAGTAACTAACGGATGGAGTCAGACTCAATAATCAGGTCATTTTAATCTTCTTTTCTTTGATCCTATTGAAAAATACAGGTGCAGTTAGTGGTTAGATTGTCTTACGAGGGCTTACTGCGCATGTGCACATCAACATTGCATCAATTTTCTCACGCTGAACAACACATAATTACTGTACTTTCATTACTGTGAGGGTAGGTTTAGGGTTGGGGTAGGTGTACGTGTTAATAAAGCATAATCTGATGGGTAGCGTTTTTTGTTGTCGCATTGTGCTACCTACTGCTTCAATGGGAGGTAGCAAAATCTGACAGGGTAGCACAAATCATCAGAACATCAACCTACGCTTGGAAGTGAGAAGTCTTACCGTTACTTACGGGCTGATGGACGGACAAAAGACAGGATTCTGCTTGACTGTAAATATTTTATTAATAGTAAAATTATTAATAAGGTTATTAATATTAATAGTAATTATAAATACTGAATTTGGTCCTCCACTGTCACTGTTTTAGTACATTAAGCCACATTAAGTGTTTCAGAATGTCCCAAAACCGTGCCTGAACTACTGACTGTAGTATTTATTTGTCCATTGTGAACATACGGAGCTGTATAAACCACTGCAAGCTGAAAAGTAAACAGGAAGTGTTTGTCCAAGCTCAACTGGTTTTACGAGAGAACGCAAAAGTTATATTTTTTCCTTCCACCTCGTATTTTTCCCACCAACATGTTCCGTTAGGGGCTCCGTAGGATAGGCAACATACAGTTAGGGCAGGGGGGTCAAACTCAATTCCTGGAGGGCCGGAGCCCTGCAGAGTTTTGTTCCAACCCTGCTCCAACACACATACCATGTAGTTTTTTTAAATAAGCCTGAAGGACTTGATTAGTTGGATCAGGTGTGTTTAATTAGGGTTGAATCTAAACTCTGCAGGGCTCCTGACCTTCAGGATTTGAGTTTGACCCCTGAGTTAGAGTGATATTAAATGACTTAACCTGTGATATAAGTAGTCATATATTGCCCATCTAAGTTCTTCATCCCACTATAACAGGCACGTCATGTAGGCTACACTTCGTTTGGGCATCACAAGGTGTGACTGTAGCCTCAAAGCTTACAACTCGCCTACTCTGACTACATTACTATTCCTGAGGTAAACACACCCTCATCATTATCCAAAGAAAGACAAAGAAATGTAGAAATAAATAAATGTGAAAATAAATAAATATTGAAATAAATAAATATAGAAATAAATAAATAAGTACATACATTTGGAAATAACTAAAATTGGAAATAAATAAATGTAAAAATCAATAAAATGTGGAAAAAAATTAAAATATGCATGTATAAGGAAATAAAATATAAATAATAATAATAATTATTATTATTTTTTTTTTTACTTTTATTTTTATGTTTATTTATTAATTTTTACCTTTCTTTGTATATTTATTTTTATATTTATTTCTAATTTTGTCAGGTTTGGCATTCTTTCCCTTATAAAAATTAGCCGTGGTTTTATTGTAGTAAAGGTGTAGTAACCATGTTTTTTTTGCCGTATTGATTACTATTTGTTTAACCATAGTTTTACTACAAATACCATGGTTAAAATATGGTTAGTGTAGCAACACCATGGTAAATATGTGGTTACCATGGTTCAACTATAGTAACCAGGTTTTTTTTTTGTTGTTGGTTTTATTTGTGGTAAAACCATGGTTAATTTTCATAAGGGATAGGCTGGAATTAGCCTTCGTGTTGGACCAATCGCATTCATCTTAATTAGCCTGTGCATTGAATTATGTGTTGGACCAATGGGATCCATCTGTTTAATGGTCAAGCTCGCTATATGAATCAGCTGTTCCAAATGTTGTGCTTGACTGAAATAGCTTGAGGAAAGCGTGATTTGTGCTTCAATGTCTTTGTAAAACAAAACTCTCAGACGTACCGATAGAACGGCATGGGCAAAGCCATCAGAAAAGCCATCACCCAGATCCCCAACATGACGGACAGGAGCCTTTTCTTAGTCCTCAACCTCTGAGACAGAAACGGCTTTGTGACGGCCAGCCAGCGGTCCATGCTCATCAGGCAGATCAGGTAGATGGAGGCGTACATGTTGACGCAGCACAGGTAATGGACCGTCTTACACAGGGCTGCTCCAAACTCCCAGCCTCTCCTTCCTATCAGGTACCGGAGGAACAGCGGAGCGCTCAGGAGAACCAGCGCGTCTGCCACGGCCAGATTCAGGATCAGCAGACAGGTGATGGAGCGCCGACGCACTCGACACAGAACCGACCACACCACGAACAGGTTCCCGGGAAAACCAAACACGAAGGCGATGACCAGGATAGCAATGCCGATCTGATGGGACAGGGGCAGGGATGCTGTGGAAGGGGAGGCAGGCGCGATGGAGGTCTGAGCTGGTCCAGATAGGGCTGAGGGCTTCATAGGAACAAGAGCGGCCATTTGGTTTAAAGATAAGTGTTGCTTCTCGTGTTTGCTGTGGGGAGAAAGTAAACAGAGACAGGAAGAAAAAAAACAAGATCACTTTCCCTTTTGTGTATATGAAGAAATTAGCAATAAATGGTCTATGTGGTTACACAGATTCCACTTAGAGAGAAAATGCATTAATGTGTAGCCTATATAGGCTATGTGCCTTCTATCTATCTATCTATCATATAAATTGTATTTTTTCTGCTGTGTTCGCAGGAGTGATATTGCGCAACGCAGAGAGCAGTTGCTCTTTTGGTTTCTGTAAATCCACATAAATATATGACTGGGATATGTATATTTACATACAACAAAACACATCGAGTTGGCAGAGTTGAGGCTTTTTCTTGCTTTCGAGAAAATATAGATGTAGCACAAGACACACTGCAGGAGTCAGTTTTTTATTTTATTTTATTTCTCTCTCTCTCTCTCTTTCAAAGTTTAACTTCTCTTAACAGGGCATCTTAATGCAACAATGCTTAATGCGTGGCACGATATGCTGAAGAAACACCGAAGTGTTGTTTTTTAAGCATACCACAAACTGTTACACTGACATCGTTGCCAAATTAAAATATGCTCATGGTTGCAGATTTTTCTTTTTTTTTTTTTACACAATCCTGTTATGGTGACCTATTTGATTTGATTTTATTTTTTTGTAAAAATGATGGTTAAAGTTAGTGTTACAGAATGAATTGTGTTTTTATATCAGTTATGATGCTTCATCTGTATTCTGTGAAGTGTTTCCTGCTGATAGGGGTGTTAACCATATTTTACACATTTATGACTGATAAGATATGTTTCGCTCATCTCACAATTTTAAATGTTGTAAAGTTCTTAAAGAACATTTCAAGCACAAGCATGTGAAATCTGACTTTGTCAGATGTCTAGAAACACGGCCACAAGTCCAATTTACTCTCAATAAAATGCTCATGGTTGCAGATTTTTTTTTTTTTTTTTTTTTTTTTTACACAATCCTATTATGGTGACCTATTTGATTTGATTTTATTTTTTTGTGAAAATGATGGTTAAAGTTAGTGTTACAGAATGAATTGTGTTTTTATATCAGTTATGATGCTTCATCTGTATTCTGTGAAGTGTTTCCTGCTGATAGGGGTGTTAACCATATTTTACACATTTATGACTGATAAGATATGTTTCGCTCATCTCACAATTTTAAATGTTGTAAAGTTCTTAAAGAACATTTCAAGCACAAGCATGTGAAATCTGACTTTGTCAGATGTCTAGAAACACGGCCACAAGTCCAATTTACTCTCAATAAAACATTACCCAAAGACTTTATCTTGTATTGTAGAACCCCTCATAGTTTAGATTTAAAACCACACACACACACACACACACACACACACAAACCTGAATATGCATTTCAAACAGCCTTACCTCAATTCCTTGTAAACTGTTCAGCAGACGAGCACATTAACGTGGCAGTAAACATACAGAATCAGTTCTGCCCAATGTCTCAGAAGTGTCCTTATCATTATCATCTTTTAAATAGTGATGTTGCTTAGTCATCACTTCCTCTTCACATACACCACTTGAGAAACAACCAATTGCCTCAGACAGGAAAGACAAAAGAACACTTAACATGCACAAAAATTATTATTTAGGTAACTTTTAATTCTTTCCTTTTCTTTCTGTGGCATTTTGTCCTCTTGGTCTCCCTCTTTTGTGCTCGAACCCTCTTTCTCTCTTATTTGCATTGATTTACATGGGGAAGCCGTGTCCTGTAATCAATTGCAATGTGTGTGTGTGTGTGCGAGGGCGTGTGCGTAGTACTTCGATTTCCAAATGACCCGAGTTGTTTTCATAACAGGAGTGTGACCGTTTCCAGTTCTTAGACTGTCGTAACCAGGATGGGAGGTAACATTAACCACACGCAGGTGATTTCTGTGCAGTGATGGGACATTTTGCCTGATCTTCCAGCGCTGAAGAGTTTTTGATATGAATGAAACAGACAAGGTTTTTGTTTGCTATGCAGTGGAAGCACAAACGGCTCCAGATACACTTCAAGTTCAGACTCGTGCTGCTCCAGTCCACATGTCGTGTCATATCATTAATCGGTTTAGGACTCTTCTATTTCCTGTAGTAGTGCAAATAACAAAATAATTGAGCATTATTAACAGAAATTGATGATTTTCTACAGAAAACTATGAAAGAATGGATTTATTGTGTATTGTAACAATCCCCAAAAACGGGGGAGGAAGCCACCCGGTTCTTTACTGTACAAAATAATTATATGGGCATCAATAGTCAAGGAAACATCCAACCACACAAAGACTGTCAACACAAATATAATTTATTTTTATACAATCATATTCCTGTTAAAATCCAAAGAGGGAGAGCAGCAGGTTACAGTAAACATAAGTAGCCTACAATTCATCGAATGTATTTGAGTTTGGTGACCGGTTACAAATGGAGGAATCAACGAGCAGGTTAATATATTCAGCACAGTGTCACAAAGGTGATACCATAATACAGACAATAAAAGGAGTTCATGTGACCTTCCAACAGGCACAAATTCAACACAGAGCAAACCTCAGAGACACACATACTGTAAGTATCCATCAGTGTATCAATTAAATAACACCAATAAATAAATACATACCAAAGATCACTCAGTAAGTATCAAAATGTACCCCGATCAGGCATAACATTTTGAATATTGTGTTGGTCCCCCTTTTGCTGCCAAAACTGCACTGACCCCTGACATCCCACAGATGCTCGATTGGATTGAGATCTGGGGAATTTGGAAACAAACTCGTTGTTGTGCTCCTCAAACCATTCCTGAACCATTTTTGCTTTGTGGCAGGGCGCATTATCCTGCTGAACGAGGCCACAGCCACCGGGGAATACTGTTTCCATGATAGGGTGTACATGGTCTGCAGCAATGCTTAGGTAGGTGGTGCGTGTCAAAGTAACATCCACATGGATGGCAGGACCCAAGGTTTCCCAAAGCATCACACTGCCTCCGCTGGCTTGCCTTCTTCCCATACTGCATCCCGGTGCCATGTGTTCCCCAGGTAAGCGATGCACACGCACCCGGCCATCCACATGATGTAAGAGAAAGCATGATTCATCGAACCAGGCCACCTTCTTCCATTGCTCCGTGGTCCAGTTCTGATGCTCACATGCCCACTGTTGGCGCTTTTGGCGGTGGACAGGGGTCAGCATAGGCACCCTGACTGGTCTGTGGCTACACAGCCCCGTACACAACAAACTGAGATGCACTGTGTATCCTGACACCTTTCCATCAGAACCAGCATTAACTTCTTGAGCAATTTGATCTAGAATAACTCGTCTGTTGGATCAGTCCACACAGGCCAGCCTTTGCTCCCCACGTGCATCACTGAGCCTTGGCCACCCGTGACCCTGTCGCCGGTTCACCACTGTTCCTTCCTTGGACCACTTTTGATAGATACTGAGCACTGCAGACCGGGAACACCCCACAAGAGCTGCAGTTTTAGAGATGCTCTGACCCAGACGTCTAGCCATCACAATGTGGCCCTTGTCAAACTCACTCGAATCCTTACTCTTGCCAATTTTTCCTGCTTCTAACACATCAACTCTGAGGACAAAATGTTCACTTGCTGCCTGATATATCCCATCCACTAACAGGTTCCGTGACGAAGAGATAATCAGTGGTATTCAATTCACCTGTCAGTGGTCATAATGCTACTGATCGGTGTATAGCCGTTGTCAATATACAAGTATAAAAGGCATATGATATAACAATAACCTGCACTCACACTCACACAGACGCACATCATTAACTCAGGCCTCCCCACGGCAAACAGAGAAGCCCTCTAACACATATACACTATACACACAGCAATAGAAATTAATATTGTACTGCTGGCTTCCTCACCCGATACCGGACCACATTCGGGGAAATCAACAGCGGCAGCCAAACTTCAGTTCAGAAAAATCCCAAAACTTCAAATGATCCCTCCTGATTGAGTTGCACGCGTCATGTAACAAGTAGCCTCGGCAAGCAACTCAGTTGTGTGTAATATTCAGCTCCAGTCAAAAGCTGTTCCAGTGGTCGGAGTTTACATGAATATTCATTAGTTCCCATAATGTGGGCGTGTCATTGTGACAAAGCGCAAAATAATGGACCTGAAAATAGTAGTGCAGGCTCCTCAAATTGCAACTTGTTTGATGGATTATTTCGAAAAGGTAACATAGTTTCATTGTTATGCATTAACTGCAACAGAATCAAAAAATAGTTTGATTTTTAATAGGTGCTTAAATGACTACCAGTCAAAAAGTATGACTAAATAATGCAATTTCGTGACTATTTTGAAATATATATTTAACTTATTTTTAATATGTTGAAATAGTCTTCTTCCCTGGCAAACTTGAGGGGGGGCGGCGCCCCCTATTGACCAGCAGCCACTACCTCTGGTCAGTGTTGCCAAACCCCTCCCTCAGAAAATCTCTAGAACCACCCTCAAAAGTCTCAATTTTTCACAAAAAGTCGCCAAATATGAAAACAAAGTAAATACAGGTAAATTTGGTAAAGGTAAAGGAAAGTAAATATATAT
>NW_015506093.1:508962-542559 GCF_001515645.1 Sinocyclocheilus grahami | reverse complement strand
GGCCTTGGATGGAGGAGTGAAGCTTGGAGGCGCCCCTGTTTGGAGGGAAGTGTAGAGGGCGAGGAGATCTGCCTTGGCTGATCGTCGTGGGATGCTGACGCCGGAGCTGACGAGCGCCTGGCGTAGTTCTGCCACGGTCCATTTCTCCGCAGCTGGGGCGGGGGAGAGGGCTGAGGCGTAGGAGGACGCTGGAGAAGGTGGCTGACACCTTGAAGGCGCAGGTGATGGCGTGCCTCGGTGCCTGGAGGTATGCGCGATGGCGGCGCTGGAGGGCCGGCGGCCCCGAGTTGCAGCCGCGGGCTCGCTTATGGTGTCCTGCGGAGCGCTGGTGTGCTGGACGGCGACTGAAGACGCCAGAGGACCCGTGGTGTCAAATTCATTATCGTCCGGGAAAAGCTCGATGTCTGACATGTTGCTAAGGACGGGAGATAATGGAGGTAAGGCTGCTTTGATTATTTATAGAGGTTCTCTCTTGAGCTGATTGGATAGATGGTATAATTACTGATGATGAACTGGCCGTGTTAATTATCTGTGCGCGCTCCTCCCGAAACTTGTTAATAAAACATCACGAATTGTGGTATAACTTTTGTGTCCGTGGTTAAATCAAGATGTTCATTTTTTGATAGATGCTTATAATCACTGTTGTCAACTCTTGCAAGACAAATAAGCAACCGCTGCTTCAAAAACAAGCCCAATTTTTTTTTTATGATTTATTATCATCAATATTATTTATTATCAATTATTTATTACCAATAAATGAGCCTGCAACATATTAAACTGAAACTACTCTTTTATCTGAAAAGCAAAAACAGAAGCTATTTTACAAAAATCAGCCAACTGCAACAAAAGTGGGAACAAAACTCATCTCCAATCACCTGTGAGCAGAACAGGACTGGAGAGATGGAAAAGGAGAAAAACACAAGCGCTTCAAAGGGGAGCAGTAACATAGCCACATATTTATAGCCTACTAAAATATAGGCTATTCGAACCATATTTACTCTTAGTATTAGTATAGGTCTACTTGTTTTTTATTACAGTTCGTGATAATTAATACATTACAAAAACATTGTAAAAATTAAAAAATAGGCTAAAATAAAGTCATCCGTCTTTACGTCTACTTCTGTCATCGCTTGGAGTACAGCGTCACGGCACGTGCCTTCTTTTAAACGTGATTTTCTCCAATGAGGCGGCGGAATATTTGGCAAATTAAGCTGCAGCACTTTTATTATTGAACTGGTTGGCTATTAACGGCGAGCAGACAGTGCATTAGAGAATATGCGAACATAAATAAAGAAACGAAGTTGCTTGTCAGGTTTTCCTAACAAGCAACCATATTTATTAAAATAAGCCCAAAAAACCGCAACCCCCGACCTGGGATTTTTTCACGCAACTTTACAAAAAAAAGAAGCCCAAAGTCGTGTATAATACGCTGACTTGGCAACTATGCTTATAATGAAATTATGGTGTGCGTCATGGCAGGCGTGGCGTACTGGTGTGTTGACTGCGCAGACTCAACAGGTGTGTTCGACTTCATGCAGCACTAGAAACGAAGTTGCTTGTCAGGTTTTCCTAACAAGCAACCATATTTATTAAAATAAGCCCAAAAAACCGCAACCCCCGACCTGGGATTTTTTCACGCAACTTTACAAAAAAGGAAGCCCAAAGTCGCGTATAATACGCGGACTTGACCGATCGGCGGCTGACTTGAAGCAGTGCATGCCGGTTAGAAATTTTGTCCGACTTGAACCTGCGCCGACGCTATGTCACTGTCACGTGTGGCATCAAAGTACCACGATATCGTTTCGAGAGCAGCCGGCCGACTCAGCTAGCGCAGCTTTTTCAGAGCGACTGCAGGAGCGCTGATGACGACACAGCTGTTTCACGATTGGCCAAATTCCCCACATGACAACAATGACCTGTGTTTCTAACATCTTCAAATCCAATACTGCTCATAAATCTGTGTCTTTAGAACATTAAAAGCTTTTTTACTGTAGTCGCAATGTTATATTGAGTCACGTTTATCATGAAAGCATATATACCCCCACTTTATTAGTATTTAAATAGTATATATTTACGTTGAACTTTATTCTTGAACAGATGGCGCTGTGTTCAGCAGTATATAAAAAGTGTTTCTGTTGCTCATGAAAACGTTTCTGAAACGTCTGTGTATTTGACAAATATTGCATTTAATTCACTTAATCTGTGATAGAGTTTGCAAACACCGCGTGAGCGTCACTAACGGGAGCAGAAAGTGTCCGGCTTGATGTGTCTGTTTTCACCTCCGCCCCCGACTGCAAGCGGCTACTCTCGTTGACTGCCGTCTGTAGCCGTGCTTCAAGTCGAACGCACCTATTAGCATGCTTGAGAGCAAACGTGAGCGGTCATGGGCCTACGGCAGGGAATGGCCAAGTAAAAAATTAAAAATCTCCAAAAAATCGCTAGCTTTATTTAAATATAGCTAAAATAGCTCCTTGTCGCAAAACAATAAAAAAAGTCACAGCTACAATCAGAAAGTAGTTACATTTGGCGACAAAATCCCCAAATTGGCAACACTGGTCACCCCTTCCTTGGTGTCTGTGTTTATACTCCAATGTTGCTAAATTATTGATTTTATTTCAAGTATTGGCAAAAACATGCTTTGTGTTACAGTCACACTAGTTCATATATGTGTGTCTGTGGGGGGGTTGGAGTGTGACTGTTTTGCACTCTTGATATTTTAAGAGTGTCACCCCTTCATTGCGCTGCACTTTTTTTCTGCATCGTGAATGATTTGTAGATTGTACACACAAAAAAAGTCTCTGTATTTTTGCGTATTTCCCATGGCGGTCATTTTTGACCACGAACAACACAAGCGTGACTTTTTTTTTTTTTTTACGACCATTTACTTTTTTCCACAATTTTTTATTATCATTATTTTATTTATTCTATTCTTTTTTTGGTCACATAGTGACTGCCTTAAATGTAATCGAGTTTCGTACCATTCCGATGAAGTAGCAATTTTTTAAATTAAAAAAAAAAATAAAAAATTTCCGGTCTAAAATAATTGAACAATACCAGAACCCTGCCGTAGGCCCGTGACCGCTCACGTTTGCTCTCAATCATGCTAATGAGTCTGCGCAGTGAACACACCAGTACGCCACGCCTGCCATTACACACACCACAATTTCATTATAAGCATAGTTGCCAAGTCAGCGTATTATACGCGACTTTAGGCTTCTGTTTTTGTAAAGTTGCGTGAAAAAATCCCAGGTCGCGGGTTGCATTTCTTTGGGCTTATTTTAATAAATATAGTTGCTTGTTAGGAAAACCTGACAAGCAACTTTGTTTCTTTATTTATGTTCGCCATATTCTCCAATGCACTGTCTGCTCGCCGTTAATAGCCAACCAGTGCAATAATAAAAGTGCTGCAGCTTAATTTGCCAAATATTCCGCCCCCTACTCCCCCTCATTGGAGAAAATCACGTTTAAAAGAAGGCACGTGCCGTGACGCTGTACTCCAAGCGATGACAGAAGTAGACGTAGAGGAGTGGGATGACGGATGAATTTTTTTTAGCCTATTTTTTGTATTTTTACAAAGTTTTTGTAATGTATTAATTATCACGAACTGTAATAAAAAACAAGTAGTCCTATACTAATACTAAGAGTAAATATGGTTCGAATAGCCTATATTTTAGTAGGCTATAAATATGTGGCTATGTTACAGTTCCCCTTTGAAGCGCTTGTGTTTTTCTCCTTTTCCATCTCTCCAGTCCTGTTCTGCTCACAGGTGATTGGAGATGAGTTTTGTTCCCACTTTTGTTGCAGTTGGCTCATTTTTGTAAAATAGCTTCTGTTTTTGCTTTTCAGATAAAAGAGTGGTTTCAGTTTAATATGTTGCAGGCTCATTTATTGGTAATAAATAATTGATAATAAATAATACTGATGATAATAAATCATCCAAAAAAAAATTGGGCTTGTTTTTGAAGCAGCGGTTGGTTATTTGTCTTGCGAGAGTTGACAACAGTGATTATAAGCATCTATCAAGATGGCGGAGAAAAAAATGAACATCTTGTTTTAACCACGAACAAAAAAGTTATACATGGTATAGAGGCAGCATCATGGATGATCGTATTCGCTTTTACTTTGATCAGGGACTCACTCAAACTGAAATAGCTCTATGTCTGTCAGTGATTGACAACTTACACATAAGTGTTCGACACTTGAGAAGGAGGCTGTCGGGTTTGCAACTTTATCGTCGAAGACAATATAGCGAGCCTGAACGTGTAGTCAATTTCATTGCCAGTCAGCTTGAGGGACCGGGACGTCTGCATGGCTACCGAATGATGCATGAAAGATGCCGTTTGAATGGTTTGCGGCTGACCAGAGCAATGGTTAGAGAGATACAGATAAGTCTGGATCCATCAGGTGTGGAGGAAAGAAGAGGGAGAAGGTTGCGGAGGCGACATTATGGAGTGCCAGGCCCTAACTATCTATGGCACATGGACTCTTACGACAAACTAAAGCCATATGGCATAGCAGTTAACGGCTGCATTGATGGTTTTTCGCGGCACATCATCTGGATGCAAGCCTACTTCACCAATAACAACCCCAGAGTAATTGCTGGGTATTATTTCCGCGCTGTTGCTGAAAGAAGGGGTTGCCCTCAAATAATCCGATCCGATTTTGGTACCGAAAATGTCCACGTCAACAGGCTACAAGAGTTTCTTCGTGAAGACTCGACGGGAACTGTGCATGGACCGTGCGTCTTTCAAGGAACAAGTCAAGCAAACCAGAGAATAGAAAGTTGGTGGGGTATCTACAGACGACAAAACGCAGATTACTGGATGGATCTGTTCAAAGAACTGCAATCAGCTGGTGATTTCACAGGCGATGCAACCGACAAAGGCCTTATGCAGTTCTGTTTTCTATCCATAGTTCAGGTAACTGCATGTTGTTTAGCCTGTTATTAAATTATCTTATTTGTTTAACATTTATCCAAAACACTAAACGGGGCGCGTCTCTATTGGCATGTTTACTCATGTTTGCCTAAATTAACTCCATTAGGCAAATGTAGCCCAACTGTCCAATTGCCCGTTCTTATTATTATTAGACGTGTAATCTGTTTGTATTATTTAGTTCACATATATCTGCTTGTCCATAAGCTATAAAATATTGTGAGGAAAAATGCTATAGGCTTTTGCCTTACCATATGAGAGTTTCGTTAATCATGCAGGGTTATTTGTTCGAAAGTGTCATATTTTTAATGCATTTACTTTAAATTAATCTCTCTGCCATTTGCGATATTTTTTATTTTATTTGTTTGATCGGTCGCTGTTCGGAACCAAGGTTACATACGTAACGAGATGTTTGATGTGGTGCTGAACTGCGTGTCCACATGAACATAGTAAATTGGCAATAAGCGGCGGTGGGATTCAGCACTAATACTTAACATAAAATGTCAAATAAAACTACTGGAAAACTATGTATGTATATATTACAAAAAATATCCAAAACAACTTACAAATGAGGGAGAAAACAACACTAAGGGTGCTGAGTATCATATTCTAGCAGTCTGAGTGTTGTTTTACACTCATTTTTTTAAATAGCTGTACATACATAAAGTTTTCCAGTAGTTTTATTTACTATTTATTATTTTACGATTTATTTACTTGTTTATTCTTTAGAATTTTTTTGCAATTTTATTGCAATGTTTTAATATGCTAGATAATGCTTTTAATTCACTGCTTTTCAATTCACTGCTTTATACTCCTTTATTAATGCCTAATATGCTTTGTTTTAGGAGGAACTGGACACTGTTGTAAACATGTGGAATAACCATCGAATCCGACGTAGCAGTGGTCGTGACTTACAACATGGGAAACCCTTCCTCATGTACAACTTACCAGAACTTTATCAAACAAAAGACTACTTGAATCCTGTAGATGCTGAAAGATTGGATGTGATTATCCATGAAAATGTCTGCCTGTGGAAATCAGACATACCCTGTGATCGTGACATCTATGACCTCTGTGTTCTTGTTATGGAGGAGAATAATCTACAGCCAAGTGCAGCAGCCACAGAGGCATTGAGACTCTACAAAAACATTCGACCTCTGGTTAGGGAACTTTTAGGTTTATAGATGACGTCCCAATAATCATAAAAATGCACAAAATGTTTTTGTGTGTAAATATAAAAATGTATTTTTTTCTAGGTTGCATGTTGTATATGTGTATATATATGTGTGTTTTTAACTAGCTGTTTATTAAAAAAAAATGTATTAATGGAAAAAGAAGCAAAGTATGAGTCAAATAACTTTGTTTTAATATGAAAGCAACAGAGTGGTCTATACAACTATACAAAAATAAATCAGTTGATGTAAATAAAGCATTTCAAGTGCAAATGTACTGCTTCAACAACAGATTTTTTAGATTAACTGTTGGATCTATAGTATAAATTGAAAAAGGCATAGGCATGGAAGAAATACCTGATGGGATGACATAAAACTGCCCCATCCAACCACTAAACTTATATTAGAAATAGTGAAATTGGAAAAACCATAACAACCATATTATTCCAGTCACAATAGTTTTTACAATCATTTCTTTTTTCAACTTCGTGAACTGTATATACTTCATGTAACATGACATAACTTACATACTTACATAACCAAAATATATGAAACAGTTGCTGCAAATAAAACTATTCAAATGCAAATGCACTGCTTGCACTGCAACAACAGATTACTTAGATTTACTGCTCTATGTATAAATGGAAAAAGGTGTGAACATACCTGAAGAAATACCTGATGGGAAAACCTAAAACTGTCCCATTCAAATCAGTCAGATAAACTTCAATTAGAAACAGAAATAGTAAAATTGGAAAATGCATAGACAATGACACTATTATATTAACAATCATTTTTAAAATTACTCCCACTTCAACTTCATAAAATGGATATAATGTATAACATGAAATAACTTTAAATTTATAATGATAATTTAGTACACTATTGTTTACAGAAATACATGAATCAGTTACTGCAAATAAAAATTCTAAAGAAACTGTATTGCTTTAACCATAGATTATTTAGATTAACTGTTGGATGTATAAATGAAAAAGTGTAAACATAACCAAGCTTCTAGAGGACACATAACTCTGAAGTAATGAATTTAGGTAAATGGGTGCAGAGCCAGTGGTGGTTTTGTAGGCAAACATTAATGCCTTGAATTTAATGCGAGCAGCTACTGGTAGCCAGTGCAAGCTGATGAACAGAGGTGTGACATGTGTTATTTTTGGCTCATTAAAGATTAATCTTATTAAAATGTAATTTATTCCTGTGATTTCAAAGCTGCATTTTTAGCATCATTACTCAAGTCACATGATCCTTCAGAAATCGTTCAAATATTCTGATTTGCTGCTCAAAAAAGATTTTTTAAATTATTTTTATTATGTTGAAAACAGCAAATATTTTTACTATTTAAAATAACTGCTTTCTATTTGAATATATTTTAAAATGTAATTTATTAATGTGATTTCAAAGCTGAATTTTTAGCATCATTACTCAAGTCAATCATTCAAATATTCTGATTTGCTGCTCAAAAAAAAAAAAAAAAGATGAATAGAACAGCATTTATCTGAAATGGAAATCTTTTGTAGCATTATGAATGTCTTTATCATCACTTTTGATCAATTTAAAGCATCCTTGCTAAATAAAAGTATTAATTTATTCCCCCCCCCCAAAAAAAATTATACTCCAAGCTTTTGAATGTTACAAAAGCTTTTTATTTCAGATAAATGCTGATCTTTTGATATTTCTATTCATCAAAGAATCCCGAAAAAAATGTACTCAACTGTTTTAAATTTTGATGATAATAATAATAAATGTTTCTTGTACAACAAATCAGCATATTAAAATGATTTCTGAAGGATCATGTGACACTGAAGACTGGAGTAATGATGCTGAAAATATATCTTTGATCACAGAAATAAACGACATTTTAATATATATTTAAATAGAAAGCAGTTGTTTTAAATAGTAAAAAACAATTCACAATATTACTGCTTTTGCTGTATTTTTGGATCAAATAAATGCAGGTTTGGTGAGAAAAGACTTCTTTAAAAAACATAAAAAAATATTACTGTTCAAAAACTTTTGACTGGTAGTGTATGTAGGCCTATGTATGTATCACACTCATATCACATCTAGTTGTTTTGGATAAGAATAAAACGTCAGGTCCAACAATATCGTGTCTTTTTTTATTTAAATCTAGATTTATTCGCATTGGCCCATGGAAACCTCTATGAACACACTTGACTTGACTTGACTAAAAGAGCGCGGGGGGCAAATTTACATTTTATTAAAAAGTGTTTACGTATTCTACACTCATGGCGCGCAGCTGCACACACATTAGGAGAGGTTAGATGTCTGCCTCTACTGCGAGTCCCTATCAAGCACTTTACAGATTCAACTACTCTCCTCTCCTCCTCCTGCCTGGCTCTTTGGCCCGCATCACTCACCGCAGAGCAAGCCTGTTCTTGATAAATCTGCTGTGAAAACGTGGGAAAAGCCGACGAGGAAGAAGTTGGAGTGATGCAATCTTTATATAGGCGGAGCAAAATACTTCATCGCTCCATCTATAGCGCATTGTGATTGGATGTTTACGCTGTCAATACAGGAGACAAACCAATGGGCCACTGGCTGCTCGCTGTCCCTGCGTGATGGTCCTTGGCAAAAATAAATAAATTCTGTCCCCCCTTAAGTGCGTCGGCCCACCGGGAAAATGCCCGGTATGGCCGATTACCGATCCAGCCCTGATAGTACAATATCTATACTTGTAAAATGTGAAAAAAACACTTTGAATAAGATTTTTAAATGTTAAACATGATTAACACAACACTGTGGATCATGATATTTTGGATGCTTTCACACACCATTCTTAAACATATGACATGGAAGTAGGTTGTTTTTCAGTGCAACATATGGTCAAAGAACAGACACAATGTATGCATATGATATTTATTATTAGTAGTAGTTCTTTCTCACATTCCCTAAAACTGTCACACAATGCTGTTTTTTGTTCTGTATTTGACTTGTGCTTTTGTAGGTCCATTCACTCCCGCTCATGTTGTGTCAAGGTTGCATGACTCATTCGTCTGTAGAAGATACTTTGCGAAATGTGTCAGTGTTTTTTGTTCAAACTGGTTTCGAACGGGTGAGTAAGTAATGACAGAGTTGTCATATTTGGGTGCACTTATCCGTCTAATCTCTTATAATCTATTAATACTTGGAGATTCCCAAAACAGGTGAATGTAGAAAGATTTTGATGTTTTAAAAAAAGCTTAATAATAAAAAAGAAGACATTTGCACATTTAATGCACATTTGCTTGTGTGACTTTAATTATAATTCTACATGATATCCAGTATAATATGAAAAAAAAACACAGGATACTCCCACCAGGCTTGCTTACATGCATTTTATTAGGCCACAGATACATTTGTAGAGGTTTATTTCAAGCATTGTTGTAAACAAACTGCAGTACTAGTCACCAATGACAACTAGGTTGGCTACTAATCCAACTATTCAAATAAAAATGAAAGTCTCACAAATGAAATAAAAAAGCTAAGCACATCAAATAGTAAAAGATGATATTAGCCTGGGTTAGCACCGGTTATTCGCTTCTTGTTTGCTCTGCTGTGTGCCTGTAATCAATCAGGCAAAACAGCTCAGACGATTTATCATATTATACAAACGATGCATTGTTTTGACTCGGTTGCAGTTAATGCTTTGATGCTTAACATTGAAACTTCGTTACCTTTTGGAAATAATCCTTTAAACAAGTTGCTTGCATGTTGTCACAATGACACGCCCACATTATGGAAACTAATGAATATTCATGTAAACTCATTTGCCGATGAATACATTTATTGGCACACAAGGCCTCCATGACAGATACTAAAACCACATGGCTGATATTTACACATTTACAACGGATCATAATTTCAGTTTTTCAAATATCATCATTATAATCCCAGAACACGAACACACATGCAGACATGAATCGGTATAAATAATAACATTTAATATGACTGATGATGTAGTAGGCCTACATAATAAAAAAAATAGGAATGGAAATAACACTTTTAGTGATATAATTAAGCACACAAACGTTTATTTACCTCATTCACTGATGCCATGACAACATAGTCTCCATTAAACTCTAAATCACTCTATTTTACTGTAATCCGGGGTCACTGCAAAATCTAGAGCTATCAGGAAATGTAATGTCATGATACATTTTCTAACAACGCAGTTTCGCAGAATCTGTCAAATCATAAAACAAAATAAATACATCCTTAAACATTAATCAAAAGTCATGGAAATTTATTTTGAAAGAAAACAGTAACTGGACATTGGGTTCCATCTTAAAGTTCAGTACTAAATTTCAGTAAAGCAGAAAACATTGAAGAATACTAATCTAGGGCAAGGATACACCGGAACAAAACAAGAACCAGCTGAAAAATACACCACAGACTATTGCGAAAAGGGAGAACAGCACATTATATTAGACGAACTGGCAACATAAGAGGGAAAGAGAGCACAACAAAAAGGGATCTGAGACATGAGGAACAGCTGACAACACTCTGACAAAAAAAGAGGACTCAAGCACTAAACAAGGGGGCGTGGTAATGGGAAACAAGGGGGCGGGACAAGAGGAGCACATGGCAAACACAAACAAAGACAGCCATGTGCTCAGACACAACACAACTCAGAGAACCCTGACACAATGGTTCTACCATCAACTTAGTCTTACCATGCTTTTGGGAAACGCAGCCCTGAAGGGATCTTCTGTCTCTCAGTTGCGTGATACCCTCTACTGGACAACGACATGAAGCGGTTCTCTGAAAGCACTGCTTAAATACAACTCTTCGTTTGTCGGATTTGTGGACTTTCTTTGCCATGTTTTTAACAGTTAGAACCTGTTCCTTGTTTAGCCCATCAGTCGATGTTAAAAACTTGTGGCAGTCTCGGTCCTCGGTCTGGTGATGGTTTGGCTTAGGCACTGGGCTCCTTGTTCTCGTTTTGTTTTTGGGTACACAGTTTTTATTTTATAATACAAACTTGGATTGACCTCCATCTGTTACAAAAGCACAAGCTGTCCTCATTTACCCACCGTGCAAAACCTTTAACAATGCACATCCCACTGTATATTGAGTTTCCCGTCACAAGCCGCAGCCAGACGCTCACTTACCATTTTTCTGCGGCACAACTTTAATAACCGAGTTTGCGTTCGCAGTAGTGTTGGAGTCGGAGTCTTTGTCTTTGAGACTGTCTCCCTCGTCGGTGTCCTTCTCTCGGTCACGGCTGTTCTGGTTGCTGCGTCGGATCCTCCGCGTCGTTTCTAGCGCCGTTCCCTCGAACAGCCGCGCCATGAAGGCCAGACCCTCCCGCTGGATGTACGACTTACCGGCGAAGGTGTAGAGGACGGGGTTTATGCAGCTGCTGACGAAGGCCACGGTAGAGGTGAGCGCTCGCAGCTTCGTCCTGACATTTATTAGTCTGTCGAAGTAAGAACAGCTGGTTAGCGTTTTAACGCTTAAAATCTGAATTTAAAAACCTACATTTTGAAGCATAGCTTTCCTTGTCAGAGTTACTAAGTGAGTTAATTTCACTCAAACATTACTAGTTAATTGCATTTAATAGAAAAAGTTAAATGAACTAGCACAATTTAATCAAATATGCTTAAGAGATACTGGACTCTGAGCTGGACTATGAGCGGTTGATCTTCATTTTAGAGCTGCTGAGGTCCTGGTGTGAGTGTTTTAAGTTGCTCACTGTTTTTTTGCTGAATCTTCCGGAAGTAAAGCTGCAGCCACCTGTGTGAGGAAAACATGATTAGGGCGTTTTCACATTTGAGAAATGAGGTATTTGATGGACAGACACACACCTGCACCATGTTTATGATGTGGTACGGCAGCCAGAAGAGTCCGAAGGTGATGATGATCACCAGGATGAGTTTCTCGCTGCGGATGCGTCTGCGAAAGCGCGTCTGGCGGATTCTGCGCAGGATGCACACGTAACTGCCTATGATCACGCCGTATGGCAACAAGAAGCCCAGTAATGTTTCCATGCCATACTGCATCACCTCCTGCAGATGAACAACACTGTCATGAAATAACAGAGCCATAATGGGAATGAACGAACACTGTTGTAGATATTTGAATTTTGCCCTTGATCTTATCGAAAATATTTCTGCCCGAAGGCATGTTGGACACATTACAAATGAGAAAAATATAGTTCTCTGCCAAATGTTTTTTGGCACAAAACACTATTTGCGTGACAATGTCATGATGTGGAGAAGCTCATTATAGAGAGCAAGTTTCAAACTGCCAAATAAAAGAGAATGATATAAATAGCAGAACCTGAACAACTCAGAAGGGCCCAGTTACTGCCGTTCACCAACAGTTCCCTTCCAATTAACCTCACAGAGCCTTGATTTTTCCAAACATTGCAAGGTCTAGATGTACCAACCTGATAAAAACATTCCCAGAACAGAAGCAGCCAAAGATGCTTCTACGAGAACTGATGCATACTTACAATGAGCAAATGTTGCATAAGGCTTAATTAACTTTTAGGTTACACCAAAACCGCATTTTGCACATTCAAGCTGTTATGCATTTTATGCTAATCAAATCCCAACTCATTGTAATATCAGATTGCAACTGGTTACAGGTTGTAACATAACCAATAATTTAGATGTTCTTCAAAATTGCTTCTGGCTAAAATACGAATCCATAATATTACTTCCTCCAGTAAAAAAAAGTAATCTCATCTGAATTAGGAAAGACATATGCAAATGTTTACGAGCCAAAACAGTTCTAAACAAACATATGTGTGGATTCTGATGTGAGAGAACAACAGGAGACAGACTTTTTCACTGGAGGAAGTGTTATTATGGATTATGGACTTGTGTTTTGGCCAGAAGCAACGGTTTGAAGTTAAAACGTCTTGATGGATTTGTTTCTTATAAACGTTTTAGTGTTTCGCTTCACAAGACGTTCATTGATGGACTGGAGTGGTGTGGATTATGGTGATGTTTTTATCAGCTGTTTGGACTCTCATTCTGATGGCACCCATTCACTGCAGAGGATCCATTGCTGAGCAAGTGATGCAATGCTACATTTCTCCAAATCTGATGAAGAAACAAACTCATCTACATATTGTATGGCCTGGGGGGTGGTTTCTGCAAATTTTAATTTTTGGGTGAACTACTGAGTGTGCATGCATTATGTATGTAATTTTCAGCCTCTTGAAGAGCTTCATTCATTTCAGTGTGCTTTTTTTCCTGGATGTGCATGTAATATGTTTTAATCTGAAATGTTAATGTAGAAAAGACTCACATATTGTGATTGTTGGTGTTGGTGTTGGTCTTGGTGTTGGCAGTCGCACACGAATTTCAGAGGCTCTTTTTTGTCCTCGGTGGTGGTCCTGAAAACCAAAACGGGCGCAGAGAGTCCCAGAGCGAGAACCCAGAGTCCCGCCAGCACCCGCGAGAGCATCCTGCGGTTCGTCAGCGCGCCGATACGCTTCGGCCACACTATCGCCACCAGCCTGTGGAGACTCATCAGCATGATCAGAAATATGGAAGCGTACATGTTGGCGCAGCAGAGGTAGAACAGGACTTTGCACAGCGCCAGGCCGAAAATCCAACTGCGCTGAGCCAAATACACCATGAAGAAGGGCGTCAGCAGCATGAGGAAGCCATCGGCGAAGGCGAGGTTCAGGATCAGGAGGGTGGTGATGGAGCGACGCCGTGCTCTGGCCAAGATGCTCCAAATGATGAAGACGTTCCCGGGGACGCCGAGGAGGAAGACGAGGCCGAGGATCGCTGCGCCAGTGATCGCTCCGACGCTGTTGGTCAAGATCGTCTCGCTACCACTAGTCGTGCCGGAGGAGAAGTTGGCAGCATGCTGTATTGACATATTCAGAGTCGGACTGGGAAGGACAATTGGGGTGGAGGACGGAGTGACATGTAGGACAGGAGAAGAGGACAGGAGCTCATTGTGGTTCAAGGTCATCTTGGCAATCTAAGGTTAAAAAAAAGAATGTTTTGTCAGTTGCAGTGACAATCTAGCTTGGTTTAAATACAATACAAAACGGTGACTTACATTACTGGTCAAAATATATATATTTTTTTTCTTTTTTCTTTTAAAAGAAGTCTCTTTGGCTAACCAAGGCTGCATTTATTTGATTAAAAATTCTGTAAAAACTGCAATATTGTGAAACATTATTACAATTTTAAATAATGGTTTTCTATGTGAATATATTATAAAATGTCATTTATTCCTGTGGTGAAAGCAGAATTTTCAGGGGGGGGGAAAAGAAACTGATCATTATCAATATTGAAAACAGCTGTGCTACTTAGTACTTCCATCAAAACCATGATTCATTTGAAATAGAAATCAATGTTTTTACTCTCGCTGAATAAAAGTAGTACTGAAATGTAATCAACAACACTATATGTGTGTATTTATATAGATATAGATTTAATAACTGTGAATATGCAACATTAAAAGTGTATAACTGAAGCTCCAAAAAAAAAAAAAAAAACGGTGACATAATTTCCTGTAACACAGTTTTTTGATTGTGTAACATTTTTGTTTCCAGTTAATTCTGTTAATATGCATCCAGTAAGAGGTTACTACACTAATTTCAATAGTACATAGAGTTATTATCGCTCCTCATTACACAGTGATTTGACAGAGCATCATTTTACTGATCAACTGATATTTTCAAATGAACTTGTTTAATTTGATAATGGCATCTGTTTTAGAAGTCAGTAGATAACAAAGATATTTTCAGCAGTACTGTATCCAGAATTATTTTTCCATTAATTTCTTATTTCCTCCATAGGAATTGAATTGGATGAGACGAATTGCAAAATTACAAACTTTGATTTGAACCAAAAAAAATATGAACAGGAAAAGGACTGTACTTAATGTGCATGACATAAATGAATAAAAACAATATGTATCTAATAATACATTTAATCGTAGTTTGAGAGTATAATGAGACTGACTTGACTATTACTCTTTACAACATGAAGTTGAAATTATTCTGAACGACAGCTTCAATAGAAGCATACCAACAGTTAATAACCTGGGAGTCCATGGTTGGTCTGTCTTGAGAGGTTATAACAGAAGTTAGAAATTGATTTCTCTATGGAGAAAATAAATGGTCTTTTTCTTCTGGTATGTTTGCTGCAAATGACTCCTTGGCGAAGTTGTTCCAGGTTCTTCTAATAACCCGCCCTAATATAACATTTAATACTGATAAACCACAAAGGCAGCCGAACATATGTGGATGTATATCAAGTGCAAACTCATTTGTTTGAATTTTGGATATATTTTCGATATTAGACGCTCATAAAGAGGGTGTGAGCCACTGTAAATGAGGTCTGTGGTCTTCAGATAGCAGCACAGGTCAGAGAGTTGTAGCATCAGCATGCCTCGGTGGCGGCCGGAGGAAAAAATCATCTCCGCAGAGCCACTTACTGTACATTAGTGAAGGCATTAGCATACAGCAGACGCTGACAGGCTCCCTGGTGCATTACAAACACGTTCCGCTGAAGTGATTACAGGAGTCCTCGCACATGATCGCCACAATTCAATATAACTACAAACCATCCGTTCAAGAGGCACCAATGCGGTACACTGAGTGAAAGAACACAGACGACCAGAACACTGCGTCCATTAGAGGCCCTCGGAGACAGGAAAGATATGAGACGCAGAACACGACAAGTGAATGTCTAGAAAAACGCAGAATGAATCTGAAGAATTGACAATGGACACTGTGCAAACTCAGTCTTTATATGTGACGCGTGCCAGTATTTGTAGGAAATAGGCAGTATTCTGCCCACAAACCTTGCATGTTTAGCACTGCAGGAAGTTCATACAGGAAATGATTTGTGGTCATTTATGCTGACTGAGGTTTTGACTAGAAGGTACACCTGCGTGTTTTCAATTGACATTTTAAAAAGATGTCACGCAATAAAACACCATTTTATCCATTTGATTTTAGTTGGTGTAGTGGTGTTATTTCAGCATGGTGCTATTAGTTTCTCATAATGAGTGGGATTGTTTTTGTGATTTTTAAGGCAAGCATATCTTTGGTGAAGTATCGTTTCACAGGGCTACTGAACATTAAATCATATATGCACCGAAATAAAGTTCTCAAAAAGACTTTTGAATTTTTTCATATTTTAAAAGTCCTAATTTTAATTACAAGAGATACTATTTTTCAATACAAATTATATTAATATACTATTAATAATATTAATTATAAATAAATAAATACATAAACTACAAAATGCAAACATATAATATATCCCCATTTCTACATAACATTATTAGTAATAGTTAAGCCATCAAAGCTATGAAATAAGACAAAAAGGAGTTATGGGAATGATTTGGTGACTATAACATGTGACAAAATTGTAAACTCAGTGATAGATAGATAGATAGATAGATAGCACTAATAAAAACTAAAATAACTAAAAACTGTAAAGAAATAAGATTCTCACATTTCTGCTTAACATAATTAGTAATAGTTAAGTCATCAAAGTTATGAAATAACACAAAAGGGAGTTTTGGGAATGATGTGTTGACCTGTGCAATAAGCACATCATGATGCTTTTCCAATATGCACTTCAAATCTTCCATTAAATAACATTAATAAACATGTATTTGACTTGATTTGATACATACAAAAATGATATTTTGTCAAAACTGAACTGACGTATGCAGATGAAAAGGTCTTAAAAATCATGAGAATCAGATTCAGGTGTGGTTGAAGCTGTGAAACTATGGCATCACACTCTTCACCAGACCACATCAGGCATTTCCATCAGTCACTGTATTCCTGCTTCAGTGCCCACTTCAAACGTGAAACTGGAGCACAAGCGCATGGGCTGGTGGCCTGCAGTTCTGAAGAACCTTGTTTTTGTGCCGTGACCATGATTTGTGCAAATAATGCTTGTGTAGGCAGACTTCATTTCCTCCTGACCTTTACATGAGCAGTTTGTCACATGGCTGCTTGGATTTAATCATCACTCACTGAGGAGCTGTCTAGTCATTAATGTTGCAAATCTTTTTTGTGGCCAGATACAACAGTAAGAGGTCAGGGAAGACGGTCATGGATAAGAGTATAGCGATTTGAATCATCAAAGCAGCAGTTCTCCCAGAATTGAAAGCTGTCATCAGTTACTCACTCTCATTTTGCCCCAAATCTGTAAGACTTTCTAATGAGTTACACAAAAGGGGAATTGTTTAAAATTGTTCAAGTTGCTTTCATCTACACAGACGTTTACCTGCGGTTGTCTTCAAATCTGGTATTATTGCTTAGTCAAACTTGACACATCATAGTCAGTTACTAGACATGCAAGACACAATAATACAATACCTTCAATTTCAGTCTCAAACCCAATATATGACTTTAAAAGACTAGTGCAAAACTCATATGTACACTGTAAATTCCGTAAAATTTACGGTAAAAAAACTGCAGCTGTGGTTGCTGGAATTTTACCATAAAAAATATGGTAGCAGCATTTTAGGTTTTAACTTAAATTTACAGTTAAATACCGTAATTTCATTAACTGATATAATGTTAATATACCAGCCTATTGAAGTACTGAAATCTGTTTTGTACCTTTGTACAGATACATGTATATATAGAAGGTGCACAGCGTCATTCACACAAACACCAAACACCATCATGGTAACACACATGAAACTGCAATAATGCAATAAACATTCATTTAACAACATTAGGTGTAACACACAACCCTAATATACAAAACGGATAAGAAAAAACTAAGAAACATAGTTATTTCAACAAAAAAAACATCAAATTTGAAATGTAACGCAGGGAATTCTGGGAATGTCAATTTACGGTTATTCACTGTAAATTATACGGTCTTTTTCACTTCCAAAAACGGTATACTACCGTAAAATTAATGTCCAATACATGTAATGTCCAATACATTTTTTCCACCATATATAGTAGGAGAATTTACCGTTAACCATTTAACAGGTTTTTACAGTAGCATTTTTACAGTCTTTTACCGTTAAATTCACAGTCATTTTTTACAGTGTACTACTGTTTTTGGACTTCTATGATGGTTTATGGCAGTGGGTTTTAATTCTGAGGATCCGCAGCATTGCATCTTCTGTTGGGCTTTATTATTTGACACACCTGATTCAGATTCAGCTAATCAGGCGAGAGCTACGCCCGTCTGACCGGGACTGAAAACCACTTGTTTATGGTAGATTTGGACTTTTCTGGAATTTGAAAGCTGCTTTTGTTGTGTGGGTACCAGCAGTTTGGATCAATATGATTAATTTCCATTGTGTTCCACAGAAGGAAAGTCAGTCGGGTCTGGAACAACATGAGGGTGAGTGAGACACATTTTTACTTTTTGAGTGCACTATTGCTTAAAGGTTAGGGATCGCCTCATTTTGGCAGACCGTAATGCTGTCAGTTTAACAAATCAGAAATGAGCTACAGGATACAAGATATAACAGTATAAGCTCTAAGTCTCTGTGTATAAATATAAAGGTTTTATGGAAATAAAACCAATTTTTGAAGTAGAAAATCAACATTTCACAATTTATATTGGGTTATAATTTGTTTGGCACACTCCCAGAAAAAAAGGTACAAAAGCTGTGGCAGAACCTTTTCAAAAGGTACACTTTTGTACCTTTTAGGTACTAATATGGACTGTTTAGGTACAAAGGTGTGCCTTTTGAAAAGGTACCGCTCCCAGTGACAGCTTTTGTACCTTTTTTTTCTGAGAGTGCATGGTAAATGGCAAAAAAAGTGCATCAAAAGCAGATTGTCTTGGTTAAGTAGATATAAAACATTAAATGAAACTTACACCTAAGTGTATAAATAATTTAAAAAGCTAATAATATAATGTCTGAGCAGAGGAGGAGGGATGTAACATGGAAACGAATAAAGAAAATGGGGAAAAATTCAGTGCAAAAGCCAATCGTGACACACAAAGTGACATTTTTACATTTTGCCTATAAAAAGGAAATGTAATTAACAAATAAATGAATATATACAATGTAAACATTTGTGTTTGTGTGTTACGTTGCTTGCAGATAAAAGTCAAAGTTATATCACAGCTTGTTACAACACTATTCAGTGAAAACATCAGTATTGCAAAGCCACAGGTACCATATACAGAAAGTCTTTTATTTACGTTCAGTTTCATGAGAAAATGTGTGAGAAGTTGGAATTTCTCGAAAATGTTTTTCCTCATAAAACCTGCTTCCTGATGGCGAGACCAGACATGAACTCTGCTGGCATAAATGTGCTCCAGAAATCTTTCACAATTCTTTCCTAATTCCACCACAGCCAAACCTGTACAGAACCGGGATCAGAAGAAAGAAAGGCGGGCTGATAACGAGATTTGCTAAAGTGAAGTCTAACACGCTTGGATTGACTTTCTGACATTCCCATTTCAGTGTGGCCAGTCTTTGGACTGTATGCAATGTTTGTCTAGGAGTCTCGTCACCGTCTGAGACATACACCTCAAACAGACGTGATAATCCACTCACACCCACTAAAAAAGACAAACACGCCCTCGGTGAGAACACAATAGAGTAATGAGCGCTTGACTACACCTGCTACAGCGACAGTCACCTGATTCTGACTCAAATCACAGCACATAAACATACGCATTTGTGGCTTTTTACGAGAATAAATCCTGTCTATTATCCTTGTTTCCTTCAGACAACATCTAAACATTATTGTTACTCCACACGGTTCATTCGGCAGATGATGTGTCGTACAGCACTGGCCTGAAACGTAAGTTGCGAGTCTTAACACGCTTTACACAGATGACAATATTCTAGTGACGTGCACAGGAAAAAAAAGCAAATATATGTGAGGAGATGTGCGCCGACATGAGTGGACGCCCAAACACACTTTCCCTGGATTGCTGATAGTGATCATATTAAAAAACAGCATTGGCAACTGTCTACAGCCCAAATATAGAACGGGTTGCATAATGTGGGAGTGTGATATATAAATTTAACTGTAACATGGTGCAGATAGTCAACTAATGATACTACATGATTACCATATTTATGTGCAATGGTATTTGTAGGTTAAGTCACGTCCAAAATAGTGCCATGCCCATTGTATTTTTTATAATGTAATGCATACATGCATATTTGGGGGAGTTGTGGCCTAATGGTAAGAGAGTCAGACTCGTAACCCAAAGGTTGTGGGTTCGAATCTCGTACCGGCAGGGATTGTAGGTGGGGGGAGTGAATGTACAGTGCTCTCTTCCACCTTCAATACCACGACTGAGGTGCCCTTGAGCAAGGCACCGAACCCCCAACTGCTCCCCGGGCGCCGCAGCATAAATGGCTGCCCACTGCTCCGGGTGTGTGTTCACGGTGTGTGTGTGTTCACTGCTGTGTGTGTGCACTTTGGATGGGTAAATGCAGAGCACTAATTCCGAGTATGGGTCACCATACTTGGCCACATGTCACATCACTTTTTTTACTTTTATTTTAATCATAAGATACCATCTCAGCACTCAGTCACACACACCTTTGTGCTATTCCTGTTATACAGTATTTTAGAATAAACAGTAGGAACGCAACAATACAGTTAGCCCACAGTTCAATAAATACCTGGGTTTTTTTTTTTTTTTTGGTTTTTTTTTTTTGCAATTTGGGATTTAAAATGATATTTAAAAAAAAACTCCAGTACACTAAAATTAAAACTCCAGTACACTTTTTGTACACTGTAGAAAAACATGGATTACCATATGTCTACTTATTTGAATGAATTGGCCATTATTGAGTGCTATAAACGCATGTAATGTCTGTTTTATTCATAGTAGAAGCCAGAGGGCGCCCTCGTGCTGAAACTCCACATATGCATCACAGAAGTAATAGAACCAATGATGCTGCGGGAAATATAATGACAAATAATGATAATAATAATGACAAATAAATAATAATGACAAAGCTATTGTTGTAACTGAATAAAAGAAGATAGAAACACTTTGAATGTTTAAACATTAAGACAATACACACTTGACTGATAGTTTTTCCGTGTTCTTAAAACCACCTCAGGTATTTTCATATATAATTACAGTATGTATATTTATAATCCATTGCTAATCGACATACTGTAGCGGGAGGTGTTTGCTCATCTTAGCGCGTAAACTCAACACTGGTTGTACTGTATGTCAAGGCTTTTTAAGTCTGGCCCTCGAGGTTCACTGTTCTGCAGAGTTTAGCTCCAAACCTGATCAATCTCACCTCCCAGTAATTTCCTAGTTATCCTGAAGATCTTGACTGGCTTGTTCATGTGGGTTTGATTCGGGTTGGAGCTAACTTCTATAGGTAGGACCAGAGTTGAGAGAACATAATGTACAGTCTTAAAAATAAAGGTTAAAAAAGTTTTTTTTCTCTTTTCTCCACAGCGATGCCATAGAAGAACAATTTTTGGTTCCTCAAAGAACCTTTCAGTCAGCTGTTTCTAAAAGAACCATTATTTTCATTCACTGCTTTGGGTGTGTGTGTGTGTGTGTGTGTGTGTGTGTGTGTGCGCGCTACTCACTGCCGTGTGTGTGGACTTAAATTGGGTTAAATGCAGAGCAAAAATTCTGAGTATGGGACACCATAATTGGCTATACGTCACGTCATAGAACCATAGATGCCAATAAAGAACCTTTGCGTAGATGGTCACAGGCTGCTTTCCACCTTTAGCTGGTTTGTTGCTGGTCCGAGATGTACTAACAGCTTGGAAAGTTGGGAAAAATTAGGCATGCTAGTTTTCCCTGCATGTCTTTCCAGATGAGTTAACCAACACTACCGCACATACATTCCTCTGTAAATCATTTCTTGAAAAACACCTTAAGAAGCTGCTGCTTTAATAAAGTTTACTACAGCTATGAATCATACTAATGAATCACTTCTGTAGTTCAGATGGTAGATGGTGCAACACCGTGGTCATAAGTTCAATTCCCAGAGAGCACATACTGGCAAAATGTATTCCTTGAATGATCTGGATAAAGCATCTGCTACATGCATAAATGTAAACTTCGTAATGTAGACATAAAAACAAAATGTGTCTAGATATGGTGTTAAGATATTCAGTGATTAAATACAGTTGAAGCATGTCTTCATATCCCTTTTGCTGTGATAATAATTAACCCTGATCTTCAAACTGACTGACCGACTCAGATATGATCAGAATGCAGGAAACGATTCTTACCTTCTGAGAGTTAAAGAGGCTGAAACAACGACAAGTGAAAGCAAAGTTTCCCTTTTCTTTCTTTCTTAGTTCCTCCACGGGTAATTCAGTTCCCCGGTGCTCTCACTGCAGTCGTCTGTCGTTCCTCTCTATGTTCCACACAGTTATGTGACTCTTTCTACATTCTGTGCAGCCTCATCTCTCGCTCTCTCTCTCTCTCTCTCTCTAGAAAGGTGGCATTTCTCCTTCCTGCCTTCCTACCTTCACTGTATCTTATCATTTGATAATCTGTCCTAATAGATTTCGAAATATACAGCTGTCAATGACACGCCTCCAGTAGAGATACAGCACGCCTCTGATCAAGCCTCCGCCTCCTGTTAGTAATTTCTGAATCAGCATCCTGCACTCACACAGGTGCTTGTACAAACATCTGTTAGCACACACACATGCACACGGTTACTTGGGTACACATATTTTTTTTTAGTGTTTGCTCATCTGCACTAGGGTAGACTGAGTAAATTTGAGACATGTGTACAGTTGAAACACCTTGAATAACTTGAGAGTGCACAGGAACCTCGCGCCGTGATTTTTGCTCCGCGCATGCGTATTAGCGTTCTCTTTGATCGTGAGAAATTTGAAAGGTGTGCATCTTTCCACTCCAAATGTCCCCACAAGTATAGTAATGCCAGTAAATTCTAACCATATGGGAAATTTTTTTTAGGTTCCCATGAGAAAAACCTGTGTGTGTTTGTGTGTGTTTGCGTGTGTGTTAGAGTTTGCAATGTAGTCAGTGAGTGGGCTTTATGTTTGTGCTATTCCTGTTACAGGATGCCCCGCGTCAGAATTAGGACCACGAATAGAGGAGTGCCAGCAGAGCTCTTAGAGAGGGCCTCGAAAGTAGTAGAGGAGGGGAGGTCAATTACGAACGTAGCTGAGGAGTTCCACATTCCTGTTGCTACACTGACCCGATATGTCAAAAGGAAGCAAGAGTTAGCTGAGCAGGGCTCAAGCATGTTGCCCTCAGTAGGGTACAAGGGCTCCAATGCGGTTTTTACTTCTGAACATGAGCTCAGCCTGGTATCCTGTGTCAGGAAAGCAGCAAGCTTATACTTTAGTCTACCCCCAAAAGAGGTAGGAATGCACTAAAAAGCACCAATAGGGAGAGACCAGGTTAAGCACAGTGACAAACAAGCCAGCATCACAGACACAACAGGGCCTGTATTCACAAAACATGTTATCTTACCACTAAGAGTTCTTCTAATAGCAGTAAAAGTTTTTAGCTAAGAGTTTTCTCTTAAAACCTATTCACAAAGCTGCTGAGACAAACTTTTACTAAGGAATAAAGAGAAGTCTTAAGCAAAGAGTAAGGGGGTGGGGTTGACCTCGTTGCTATGGATGGTGTCAGCATGCTCACTAACGATGCACACAGTGATTGGCTGATATTCTCTGTAAGAGATTTATTCATGGAAATATTGTAGAGCAGGTATTGCTGTATTCAAATAAAGGTTTAAAAATAAAAAATTTTAATTGCCACATTCAAATAAAGATTTTTAAAATGCAGGATAAGTGTCACTAATTAGACAAGTATATGTTCAGCTTATTGTCAGCCTCTTACATGTAATGCTTCTCAAAACAGTTAGCGGAAATGCATGTAAATAGCCTTTTAATTAACAGAGTAGAATAATCATGGCTGATACTGATAGTAATACATGCAAATGTAAAAAACAAACTGGACACAAGCACATATTTTACTTCTTGCCCAACTGGTTAATGAAAACAAGTATGTAATCAATTGACAATTTGGAGTTGGAGTAACCTTTTAAAAGGTCATTATCAAATGTTTCTAAAAATGTTTACGTTCCGAGGCAGATTGCCAGCAAATAGACATTTTAGGACAGTTTGTGGCTTGGTCTTAGTGACTTAGGAGTCCTCTTCACTACTCCTAATGTTTCACAGATTTAGAAGCTAGTTTTAGTGTTAAAACGCTTTGTGTAATTTCATACTTGTCTAGTATAAATATGTCGCCTTGATTCATAATTATAGTGTATACGTTTTTTCTTTATTTACCCTCAAAAATTGGAAGTTAAATGTGACAACACGCCCCGTAAGTGGGGTACATTGTAACATCTGAGGGGCACGTTGTAACATGACTGTATGACAGCTTAAAATGTTATCTCATATCATGAAAAAAATATACAAGACAAACAAAAAATATTTTGTCAATAAAATAAAATAATATTGTGTTATAATATATGACGTTTTTAAGAATTAAAAATAATCAGATTTTGGAGTTTTGACAATGACCACATTGCAATCATGCTTGGGACGGCCCACAAAAACTAGCCAAAATGCTTTTCATGTCTTGAAATAATAATTTCTGAACATTAAACATTGACTGTCAGTCTTTATTCACCTGCTTCTTGTCGTTTCTCATTAAAATGCGTTAAAGTAAATAGTGTAAACATCACTAATGTCATAGAATTGCATAGTTTAATAATGGCTGGGCACATTGTAACACAGTGTTACAACATACCCCATCTGCACAACTGGAATTTAAAACTGGTTAGTGTCTTCTGCTAGTTAGCGAAGCATTAAAGAACTATCTAAACTGATAAATAACAGATTGGAGATTAAAATAATAGCAGATTTGTCTCATTTTAAATGAGTAATAAAAACTGAGATGAAAAATTTACTTAAGCCAGAAATTTTATTTTACTCTGGTAAAATAAATGTTCAGCGATATCTTCAAAAGACTTATGCATTTTGGCGCACTTTTTTCTCTATATAATGCTGATATGGTAACTAGTAAATGCTGTAAATTTGGTTATGCTAGCATGTGTGGAAATATTTAAACCACGTGTGTTACAACTAACCCCACGTTACTGTGTGCCCCGCGCTCCCCTACTGTGTTTAAAAGATGATGGATACTTTTCATATTTAGAGTAGACTGAGTACAGTGTCTCTACGTTTTGCTTTTTTCATCATTACACAAAAACTAGATGCTGAAATTAAGTGATTGTTCACATTATATTTATTTTGCTTGTGTACTAAAATATCATGAATTGATAATTGATTTAGTCTGCTAAATGACTAAAAGTAAAGTAAAAGTATATGTATATGCATATGTGTGTGGCTGTACATACACATATGTAGTTGTTTTTTGGTGTTTGGTTTAGTGTTATGTTAGAATCATTATTATACTCATACCTTTTGTTCTTATAACATTTGTCATTTTTATTTAATTTCTTTTATTAAAGTAAAACTAAAGTAAAAGTAAAGTTATAGCCATAAGTAGTTTATATTTTCCACGATTAGCTCATAAACATAAGGTGCATTTTTGTCTCAACTGTACCCACATAGAGTACAGTTGAAACAGTACCAAGGTTGAGACACCCATTGCAAATGTAATAAATTAGTTGTGCATTTTTTTTACATTCAGATTTATTTATTTGCTTTATTTAATTCAGATTCAGTTAAACAAAATAGGAACAAAGTATTTAACACTGGAAAAGATATAGCAAACAGTACAAAATGTAAAGATAAGTTAACAAAATAACAATGGAAATAGTAATGTAAAACAACAAAAACAGAAAACAAAACTAATGGTCAGTGGTCACTCAAAGTGGTGGCATATGTAGCTCTGGCCACCAGGAGTACACTCTGCATGAGACCACATGCCACAGCTTGAACACGATACCCATTGCTCTCCCGGCCGGGACATAGAAAACCACTCGTTGCACACCAGACATTGGGTGTCTTCTGTGGTTTTCTTTTAGTTTTTCCTTCCCTCTTTTTTTTGTCTATTTTTTCACTTTTAAGGAGGGCCTTCTCTTCTCTTCAAGGTCCTCCTTTACAGGGGTATCAGTGAGAATATTACTGGTTCTTTTCCTCAAACATTCTCCTGGTGAACATACACACACTCACAAAGGTATGAAAATGTATTTTTCATCATTTGATGGCCAACAGGTCACCTGAAGTGAAATCAATTTATCTTACTTTAGTGGTGGTGACTTCCTCCTCTTGCAGTGAGAGAGGAACAGGAACTAAAGTGAGGGTTACTTCCTGAAGACCATCTGAATTTAGGGTCATTGTTGGCTCAGGAAGAGCCAGGGCACCAGTGGAAGGCCCAGGAAGGCGATATGAAGGTGGAGGTGGACAGCCCAGGAGGAGATATGAAGGTGGCAGTGGACGGCTCAGGAGCAGATAAGAAGGTGGAGGTGGACGGCCCAGGAGCAGATATGAAGGTGTAGGTGGATGGCCCAGGAGGAGATATGAAGGTGAAGGTGAAGGTGGACGGCTCAGGAGCAGATATGAAGGTGGAGGTGGACGGCTCAGGAGGAGATATGAAGGTGGAGGTGGACGGCCCAGGAGCAGAAATGGAGGTGGCGGTGGCCGGCCCAGGAGGAGATATGAAGGCAGCAGTGGACGGCTCAGGAGCAGATATGAAGGTGGAGGTGGACGGCGCAGGAGCAGATATGAAGGTGTAGGTGGATGGCCCAGAAGGAGATATGAAGGTGAAGGTGGACGGCCCAGGAGCAGATATGAAGGTGGAGGTGGACGGCCCAGGAGCAGATATGAAGGTGGAGGGGGATGGCCCAAGAGGAGATATGAAGGCAGCAGTGGATGGCCCAGGAAGAGATTTGAAGGTGGAGGAGGACGGCTCAGGAGCAGATATGAAGGTGGAGGTGAATGGCCAAGGAGCAGATGTGACGGTGGAGGTGGACGGCTCAGGAGCAGATATGAAGGTGGAGGTGAATGGCCAAGGAGCAGATGTGACGGTGGAGGTGGACGGCTCAGGAGCAGATATGAAGGTGGAGGTGAATGGCCAAGGAGCAGATGTGACGGTGGAGGTGGACGGCTCAGGAGCAGATATGAAGGTGGAGGTGGATGGCTCAGGAGCAGATATGAAGGTGGAGGTGAACAGCCCAGGAAGAGGTTCATCTGGAGGTGGTCTGTCAGTCACTGAAGCTGGAAGAAAGTCATCTTTGACATTTTGTGGTGATGCTCTCATCAGCAAGATGTTGTTGAGCAATTGTGGCAGGTCATAGATGGTGAGTGTTTCTCCTGGATTCTCCCGGTGCCACTTGTCCATCTCACAGCTGAAGTGTTTTTTAAGTGGCCCATACACAGTCTTGTCCAGTGGTTGCAGCTGGTGTGAGCAGTGTGGTGGAAACGATAACATAACCACACCATTTGCCCGATAGAAGTTTATGACTTCTATTGACTCATGGGAGGAGTGGTTGTCCAACAGGAGCAGGACTTTGTTTTCTTCTGTGGCCAGGGTGTTGGACAAAATGCTAGGAGAAAGACAACAAAGTCCTGCTCCTGCATCCATCCACTGCCAATTTCCTGTACCAATTAAACTCTCAGAGCCACCACGGATAAAATGTGGCAAGAACTTCTTTCGGAGGAAGACAAAATGTGGAGGGATAATGTTGCCAAGAGCATTGCCTGCCAGTGCCATGGTGATAAGAGCTCCCCTCTCAGCTGATGTCCCACTACCGACTCTTCGTTCTCCCTTTGTGGAAACAAGAAGGCCAGGATTTTGGACAGTCGTGAGACCGGTCTCGTCGACATTCCAAATGTCTTTGGCTTCAAAGCCATACCTTCTATAGACTGTGGCCAGATTGTTGAAGGTCTCCACATTTTTTTCATTAAAACTAGTTGATCTGGTTAAAGTCCTTACTAAGAGCTCTGCTGGCACTCCTCTATTCGTGGTCCTAATTCTGACGCGGGGCATCCTGTAACAGGAATAGCACAAACATAAAGCCCACTCACTGACTACATTGCAAACTCTAACAAACACGCAAGCACACACGCACACACACACACACACACAAACACACACACAGAGGTATTTCTAACATTATAGGGACATTACATAAGCGTAGTGGTTTTATACTGTACAGACAGTATATTTTATTCAATAACCCTACCCCTAAGCCTACCCATCACTTAAAACTTTCTTTGTTTTTACATTTTCAATCATTCTGTATGATGTATAAGCTTGTTTCCTCATGGGGACCGAACAAAATGTTCCCATAAGGTTAGAATTTACTGGCATTACTATACTTGTGCGGACATTTGCTAATACCAAATAATAGTAAGTGTACTGGTAATACGAGTAACCTATTATCATAACACTGTACAACTAAATAGCATGTGATGCAATAGGACACCATTCCGGGTCCAGTTGATACACTGCGTCTCAACCCTACCCCATTGACATACTCGCACGTTTCTCTAGATTATGCAAAGAGCTTGCAGGGCACAATGTCATAAAATATGTCTATTTTTAGAGCACAGAGTAACGTTTGCAATGATATAAATTAAGTTTAACAATCATAAAAGGATCATAAGCTAGTCATTGTGGAAGGGACATGGTGAAGTGAAAATCTTATCTTGTAAAAAAAACTTTTGCCGATATCTTCGGGGTGGAAATATGCACACCTTTCCAATTTCCCACGATTAAAGAGAACGCTAATACGCATGCGCGGAGCAAAAATCACGGTGCGAGGTTCCTGTGCACGCAAGTTATTTAAGGTGTTTCAACTGTACACATGTCTCAAATGTATTCAGTCTACCCTAGTGATTTTCCTATTTTCATGTATAATCTTAATGTGATTTCAATGGAAACATCCTTTTCTGGCAAGTACGTATATTTCATGACATTTGTGTTGTGATTTCTTCCAGTAATCTGTAGCCTCGTGATCAGGTTGTGTCAGTGCGTGCTGCTTTATGAGGGTCTCGGCAGGGAAATGACGTGTGTTGTGGTGGGATATGAGTGAGTCTGAGTGCAGTTTTAATGGATCTGGTATTTTAAGTAATCTTTTACATTAAACAGGATCAATGCGAACCGTTTTTGACTCAGGGCGGGTTGTGTACGTATAGCTGCCTGGGGAAATGATAGTTCATTATTCACGTTCTGAGGACGTACTAATTGTGTCATTTCACTCTGCTTACGGGTAATTGAAGAAACTATTTCATGCATTCTGATAACAAATGTAAACTCCATTCTGGAATTAAACGAAGGATGATTCCTAAAGCAACTTAATAGAAAATACTCATAACTAAGCGCATGCTGCTTTATCTCTTGCACTCTTTACGTGCATAGCTACATAATTATAGAAGTGTAAATGACACACACATACTTTAACTTATCCAGACACACCTATCAAACGTCCAATGTAATTCTATCAAATGTAATTCTATTTTCTTTCTTTTTTTTCCTTCTTTTTTTTAATCTCTGTAAACCTTTTTAGAAAAGTCATGGGAATGCTAACAGACTGTTTTCTCAAGGTAGGCTATTCGACTTCCTTGAATAAGCGCCATCTGTGGGACAGAAGTCATCCAGCCTTTCAGATTGGTGAACCAGCACTTTAAAAAAAAACATTACTTATTAAATGTTACAAGAGCTCAAGATTCACCCATGATCTGACATGCAGATGGCGCTCATGCCAGAAAGCTTTTTTTTTTTCTTTTTTTAATGTGATCTAGTACACAAACCTTACGAACTTATTAACTAGGGTGAATCCAGGTAAATTTGGACACTTTTGCCATTGAGATGACTGGGGAAAAATATATTTCTGTCTGTCTAAATGCCAAACGTTGCATGAAAATTGCATGAAATCTGCTGCATAAGAGTAAAGATGTTTGCATCCTTGTATGACTTCACGTTGCACGTGTGCCATCTGCTGGACTGAGACTTCACATAACATGTCACATCGCATCTCCATAATATATATATATATATATATATATATATATTGAAGTTCTGTCTGAAAAATAAAGATGTTTTATAATAATTATTCAGTCTGACGGTATGCATAAACATGTATATATATTACGATACGTTAATTTTAGTTTTAAGATAATCCTTCAAAAAGGCCATCCCTAATACTGTCTTAAATTAGTGCACATATTATACCATTGTCATTAGAAAAATAATTTGATATTAAAGACATATATAGAAGAAAGAACTTCCAAATTAAAAGCTCAGAAGATTCTTCAAATGTGAACATTATTGTGTCCTGAACAGAAAATCGGGACTCTGAAAATGTGTTTTTATTCTGTGAGAGAGTAAAAGCTCAATAGCAAGGCCCTTCATTATTTGAATTCATCACAGAAGTTGAAAAGATGCGTAGGTTTTAATTTCACGGTCACCAGCATTAGTATGAACAAACTTTCATTTTCAAATTGATTTGTTTTGTTGTACTTCCAGTTTACTACACAAAGAAAGGTATTTCCTATCCTTGTTATTGTCGTTTCACATTTCAAGTGTGATTGAATATTGGTTGAATCCAGGTAATTAGAGAAACTATATTTCATGCATTCTGATAACAAATGTTAACTCCAACCTGGAATTAAATAAAGGATCAATGATTTTGACTTAAAGCATTAATATATATATACCTCACGTTGCATGGGTGTCATCTGCTGGACAGAGAGTTACATAACATATCAGGTCATGTCTCCATACTGAGTCAATTCATACTATTGAACTATTATTATTTTCACATCCTCCGAATTATACTTATCAATTCTGTTTTTATTTTTATTATCATAAAAAATGAATAATTCAGAATAGGATTAGAATAGAATTCTATTTTAAAATGTTTTCTACGACAGCAACAGTAGTGTTTACGCTACATATAAAAAAATTTGATAATTGATACATCATGAAACATGTCATGTTTTTATTAGACAGACTATATGAAACAAAGCGATAAATCCTTTTGAGTTGATCACTTAAAAGCGACAGAGGAAAATGAAATAAATGCCTGTAAATACTTTGATTACACTGAAGCAAAATCAAATTAGCAAATCAGATCTGCTTTCATAAATGTAATGTTAAATATTTACTTGTTTTTATGTGCATTTGGCATTTTGTCAGTTTTAAAAGCAACAGCTTTAAATTGGTGAACATTCTCAGTTATATGTTTTGCCAGCTCAAAGTTTTGATCGATTGCTCTCGTCATTGCATCATACATTGAGTCAGCGTCTCCTGCTGCTTCCCATCCAATGATGGCTCCTCCAACAGCTCCTACAGCCGGAGCTCCAAGAACGACACCTGCAGCTACTTGCCCCAGTGTCACTGCTGCCCCTGCTGTCACTCCTCCTGTAACTCCTCCGCCCACAGGGATTGTTACTATTTCCATTCCTTTACTTAGTGCAGTGTCTATGAATCTTTGCGTCTGTGGTGGAATGTTTGGGCTTGCAAGAACAAGAATCACGACTGAGGTCACCAGTACTACAATGGCCAGACAGCCTCCAGTCACCGCCCCTGCCATCGCTCCGACAATCTTACGTGACACATTGGCTATTGGAAGCAGACACACAAGATTTTATAGTCAAGTCACCTTTATTTCTATAACACTTTAGGCAATACAGATTATGTTAAAGCAGCTTCACAGCCATAAATAGGACAATTCAGCAGTTCTATCATGTTGAAAATTGCCTATTTTAAGCTGCCAATTAATAAACAGTAAAACAAAATTCAATCTTTGCTAATGATCTATAATGTGTTTATGGAAGCAATGCCTTAGCAAAAATGTGTCAGGCTAGGTGATGTTTTAACAAACCTCCCATTATCCTTCTCTGTTGTTGATGTTGGCGTCTGTAATAAAAGTAATATTCAAAAAGGTTAGGTTCAAAGTTATTCAAAATCCTGGATACTTATTTATATCCAGACTCATTCATGGATGTTTGTATATTTGTGCTTGTCTATTAAATTAGGGCGTCAAAATAACACTTTATTAGTAAAAGGTGGCAATTTACTGCCCTGAATAGATAGATGCCTTTCAGTTTTGACTAGAAAATACATTTTTAACCAATGGAGAAAAAAAAAAGTTAGAATGGAAGATTAGCGGGGCATGTTGTCACACTGAGGTAAGTTACAATGAAAAGCTTAAGAAAAATGTAAACAGTAAAACAATTAGGAATAACAAAACAATTAAAGAATCGTTTTGTTCTCAATGATGAGGTGCTTAGGATTGTTTATGTCCTTCAATTGACACATCCTTTTGATATTTCGAGTATAAATTAATACATGAAATACGTAAGAATGTTAGGACTGCAGTAATACAGTTCAATTCAGCTTTACAACTGGAGTACATTGCCAAAAAAAATTGTCTGTTTATTTTTTTGTTAGGCTGTGTATTACTTTTGGACATAGATTAAACTTTTTTTTTTTTTTAAAGCCATGTAGGCCTATGAGAAAGAAATCGTGAAAATTACATAAATACAAATATACAAAAATTGTGACCAAATATAATATTTTAGTGATAGATAAAATAAACAAGGACACACTACTTACATCCACTTGCGAACTCTGTCTGTTGACACTCTTTGACTGTTGGCTAAGTTGAAATATCAAGCAAGAGACAGAATGAAGACTGCAGACAGCAAGGGGAGTTTCACATTCATCAACACTATGAGCTATGCATATATACTGTATATTATACATACACCTTTACTGAACACTTTCATTTTCATGTTCCACAAATATGTTGTTAAACCTGCGTAGACTTGCCCTATTGTCAATCCAGAATCCAAAGCATATGTAAGTATTTAATACGTTTATCATGTATTCTGTTGCACCACCATCAAGTGGACAGGTTGTTGATGTATGATCTACAGTAGCTTTCATTTTCTTCTTATATAAGCCTATTGGAAAATAACTTTCAGTATCAAGTTAATACTTTTCTAATCAGTAACCACAACCAACAAACACAGTCCCCAACATGAACTAAAATTGTGTAAGTGATTAAATAAAGTCAAAGGAGGGGATGTGTCAGTGTGCTGAAGAAACTGTGTGGCAACAGCTCCTCATATAATAAACTGACTGCCTGTCCACTAATCTACAAAATGCTGGACATTAATTATATTCATTTTCTCTGCTATTTGGACACTACTTAATTTCTGCTATCTGCAAATGTAGACTCTAAAAGTCAGATGATATGATCATATGTTTGACCTATATTGGCATACGAGCTTCCTCCTGCTACTGTTTCTCATTCCCATGTGTGATTTTTGTTAAAGAGGAAAAAAGCCCTAACACATCTAGCCAAAGACTACGGAAGTTCTAAGCGGCCATGCATTATAATTTTTTTCCTTCTTGTTTTCTCATTATAACGACTTAATTTTCTCGTTATATCGACATAACGAGAGTTGTTTTCTCGTTATAACGACTTAATTTTCTCGTTATATCGACATAACGAGAGTTGTTTTCTCGTTATAACGACTTAATTTTCTCGTTATATCGACATAACGAGAGTTGTTTTCTCGTTATAACGACTTAATTTTCTCGTTATATCGACATAACGAGAGTTGTTTTCTC
>NW_015506093.1:503766-508011 GCF_001515645.1 Sinocyclocheilus grahami | reverse complement strand
TGTGTGTGTGTGTGTGTGTGCTTGTGTGGTTTCCACACAGAAATGTAGAAAACACAAAAGATTACAACACTGTAGAACATCACTGAATTAAATTAGCCTATACACTTTACATATAAATCACATTTCTTATCAATATACATTTAATGATTAACAATAAAGATTAATAATAAGGAAAAGAGGCACATTACAAATAGCCTACGTCGTTGAAGCCTGTCCTACTGTAGATAAACAGAACACCCACGCTTAATAACTAACAATAATGTACATCAAAGAAGTACAAATAAAGATATAGGTGCAAACAGAATACAGTGATGTCAACCTTAGTTTTAATAAGCAGTTATTATTTTATGACACAGAACGCGTTGGTGAAACTCATGCATCTAGCAAGAACTTAATACACAAAATAGTCATATTGATTCAAGCATTTAACATTTATGAATGAATTAAATGTCAGTAGCCTAATGAACAATACTGTACAAATTATAGCGATCACGAGGTCGTTCATATTCTATCCCAAATGCGTACAGTAAAGTGGATACAGTATAGCCTAAAACACCCCATCAGTTATAATCAGGTCAATAGTGCCACCTGTTAACGCAGTTTTGTAACTTAGAGAAAAACTTAAATTAAGTCGTTATAACGAGAAAACAACTCTCGTTATGTCGATATAACGAGAAAATAAGTCGTTATAACGAGAAAACAAGAAGGAAAAAAAAGAATAATGCTTGGCCGCTTAGAACTTCCGTAAAAGACAGTGATGTTTGATTATCAAAAAAAACAAAACAATCATAATAGGATTTCAATAGCAGAAATTAAGCGTTAGCGTTAGTTCTGACAGGTCACGTGAGTCAAGCTTGAATCAGCTGATTCTCAGCTGATCACATCTACCTATATGAATACAACACATATCGCGGCATTCCTATATAAGCTCTATTCAGTATTATTCAGCAGATTTTCAGCTTGCTCCGGAGCAAATTACCCTCCTCCATCCCCAGCTCCTCCTTTCGCCACAGTCAGGACTTGGCTTTCTGATATTCCTTGCTAATCAGACTCCTTTATCTTGAATAAAGTGTTACACTTAAATATCATTAAGTACATTAATGATATCTGCCTTGTTCTCTTCTGTTAACCCTGGGGGGGTTATTATTGCTGCTCTCCCTGCTCATTCATGACAGGCTGCATGGATGGGCAGGGAGTTTTTTTGCCCAGAACCGAACCATACCACCAAACCAAACTTTATGCTAAGTATCTATCATTTTGACGATAGTGGTCCTGACAGAAACGTTAGTTTTGGTCTTTAACCAACAGCTCAAGTATTTTAATACTATTGTGACATATATAAAAGCCAGCAAATGTAATTTATTTTATTATTGGATATTTCCATAAGGTTTCCCCTGTTGATGGCTTCATATCGAACGTGAAAACGTCAAATTGTCAAACAATTTGTTTTATTTGACCTCTCTGTCAGAAAAGAGATTCTGGTTCTTGATTCTGATATACAGTGCAAATAACCAAAACCTTGTCAGGGCAAGGGCAGGAAGCAGAAGACGAAGTGAAGAAAAATAAAAGTTTATTACAATATTCTTTCTTAGTTACACTTTGTCTGATCATCATAAATTCAAGAAGTGTTACCAAAGCAAAGATCATTGAAAACCACTGCTTCACATCATTCTGTGACACTGAACTCCTTGAAATGAAACAGTCACTCTGTGCTTTCTGTGCAGCACAGAACATAAGATTATACAGTAATATAAAACACAAAGTAATAAGTAAAAAAAAACAAAAAACAGAACAGACCAGAAATCAATACACCAAAGCTCCAAAAATGCTCAAATGTAATAATGGACTATCACGTGATGTTTTGAGCACCGACTTTGCAGTAATCACTCTGTCGCACATAGATTAACAGTTTATTACTTTTCTGTATTGCGGCCATTTGTCTCAGTTAATTTGAGGAAGGAAAGACGAAGATCCAGGTAAAACTTTCACTGTTTCTAAAAGAAACCCATCTATGCGCTACTGTTGCTATATGAAAACTGAAATTACTTTCTGTTCCTCTTTTGAAAGTCTGTTACCCCAAAAATTCAAAATGTTCCTAAAGAAATCATAAAATGAATGCGTATGAATGGAGCGGTTTAATCCAAGGTGCTTTTCCACTGTTCGGCCACACGGTTCTAAGAAAGTAAGGAGCAGTTCCAGTTATATTTCCACTTGAAATTGTTTAGGCGTGGTCTGATTACAAACCATTCTCGGCCTGGAAATCTTCCACCCATGCCAAAGCATGCTGTAGAAAGCCTGTAGTGACGTCGCTACGCGGGATTGGTCATTTGTCAACTCCACTTAAATAAATTTGCTATTTGAAATACACACATATAGCACTTTATCAGTGCTTGATTTATCAGAACTTGCATGTAAGTGAACAACACTAAATAAGCCTTATTTAGTACAAATTACTTTTTTTTTTTTCACTTGTTTTTTTTAAGGCAAACGGTTTGCATGCTTTTTTTAAAGTAAGGTTTACTAATTTACCGTAAAATATGTATTTTCAACATGTATTTATGTTTTTTTATTTAAAGAAAGTGTAACAAAGTCTTGTATTTTCTCAACCAGAGCTGTTGCATTCTCATAGTTAGCTGTTGCTGCCTTGTTCATGGCGTCACTCACTGAATCAGCTTCTTCTGCTGCTTTCCATCCAGTGATTCCTCCTCCAGCAGCTCCTATAACAGCTGCGACTTTAAGAACACGTGCAGAGGTCGTGCCTGCTGGTGCTCCGGCACCTCCAGCCACTGCTCCACCTGCCGCTGCTCCTGCACCTGAAACTCCAACTGCTAGTGCTTTCAAAGGGTGAATTGCTTGTAATACAGCCACAATTGAAGCTAATGCAACACCTGCACCCAGAAGAGCACCAATCAGTGCCCCTGTTGATGCTCCTACAAGCTGCTTAAGAAATTTATCATGAACAATTTCCTTTGCTCTTTCTCGTTGCTCTTCTGGAGGCACGTTCTTATTCTTTTTAATTTCCTCTTGAATCTCTTTCTCCAACATCTGAAGAAGCTCATTGCTGTAGCAGACGTTTTCTTTCACCATCTTGTCGATGGTCTTCAGCAGATTTTTCACCTGAAACTTGTTGCTCTTGTTCCCACAAATATGTTTATTCCAGTATTTGTTGTCGATGACGTGACAGCGACCTCCACATTTATCAACCAGGTCCTGAAGCTGTGAATTGGCCTTCACAAACTCTTCAATGGTTTGGCCTTCTAGCTGCTCACCAAAAGTGAATAAGATCACTGTGTGTTTCAAGACATGCTCATCTTTGAAGGTGTTCAGGATTTTCTGTACCACCTCGTTTTCATGTTCTGTGTATCTTCCGACCTTTAGGACCATGATAAAAGCATCGATGCCTGGAGCGCATTCAATCAGAGCTTTGAAGATCTCAGATTTGATCTCCTCTTCATCACGATTTGTGTCAAAGAGTCCAGGTGTGTCGATCACTGTGATCTTTTTTCCCTCGAGCGTCCCGTCTGCACTTACACATTTATCTGTTACAGCATTAGCTGAAGCTTTACTGGTGAACACATTTTTTCCAAGAATTGTATTCCCAGCGCTGCTTTTGCCATCTCCTGTTTTCCCAAGAAGCACGATCTTTCTCTCTGGCAAAAAAAGAAAAAAGAAAAGAAAAAGAAAAACAGTAAAAAAAGTATAAACCATAATGCTACTCTTTATCAGTGCTTGTTCGTTTAAGTGACATTGTAAAATAATGTAAAAACTTACGTTCCATTATATCCTTATATATATATCCTTGTCTGTTGATAACGTCAGTCTCTGTAAGGTAAATAATATGCTGGTTAATCATGACTCTTCATATGGGATATTAGCTATTTATGATGTTTCTCATACCACTGATTTATTTGCTTCAATGTCTTCAACTGTTTTACTGGCATATAAAGTCTTTATTGGCATACAACGTCTGATGCATATTAGTTTATTTAGCCTAAAACTAACTTAAATAATCAGAGCTCAGGGTTCTGCTCTGAAGAAAACACAGAGTAAATGAGTGTGACCTGTTATTTCTGTGCTTTGTGATCAGAGTTTCATCCAGACGTAATCACTGAATAGTTCAGACACAGATCTCCATAAACAAAGAGCAAGAAGTTAGCAGGTTGTTGCGATTTGTGTAAGTGAGAAATTCATTGTGCACTGAAAATAAAGTAAACAATGTGCATCTTTATTTTTTTCCCTTCAATA
>NW_015506093.1:485212-503756 GCF_001515645.1 Sinocyclocheilus grahami | reverse complement strand
TAAGTGCAAGACACACGAAACACTTGGTCACACCCCTTGTTTCAGTGAGTTGCAATTCCATTACATCACCACAGTAAGCACAGCATATAAAGTGAAAGTAAAGTGAAAAAAGTGACGTGACATGTGGCCAAGTATGGTGACCCATACTCAGAATTAGTGCTCTGCATTTACCCATCCAAAGTGCACACACACAGCAGTGAACACACACACCCGGAGCAGTGGGCAGCCATTTATGCTGCGGCGCCCGGGGAGCAGTTGGGGGTTCGGCGCCTTGCTCAAGGGCACCTCAGTCGTGGTATTGAAGGTGGAAGAGAGCGCTGTACATTCACTCCCCCCACCTACAATTCCTGGCGGTACAAGACTCGAACCCACAACCTTTGGGTTATGAGTCCGACTCTCTAACCATTAGGCCACGACTTCCCCCATATACACATGCGTACATCTCAAAAAATATATGCGGAGAGGTTCAAACAAAGGACGTCTGACCTTTCTATGCTACCCACAGGTGTGTGTGTGTGTTTGTGTGTGTGTGTGTGTTTGTGTGTGTGTGTTTATTTCTCACATGGCCTATAAGCAAGTAACTTTCAGAAGTGAGTTAACCCCTCACACACTGAGAGCATTTTCAATTTCACACCTAGGCTAAACACTCAATAATAATAATAATAATTGTCCATTCATAGAATATCTTTAGATTAGAATCATGATAGTAAACACTCACAACAAACAAAACAGATAAAGTGATGCCATGAGATAACTGTTAAAAACAATATTGTTTCACATTCTATTTACTGGAAAAGTAAGGACGGGGTTTGGACTTGATCACAGTCATGTCAGCTGTATCTGTGCAAAGGTCTGTGTTGATTGCGCAAAGCAATAAAAGGTTCTGCCATCGTTTCATATATAGAGTGTGAGTTGGGACGGTTGCAACATGGCTTATTTCTTCAATCAGGAAAGAGCTACAGTGATGACTCATACTGCACACATGCTTAGTTAGCCCCTCATCCTTCCTGGAAGAAATCAGCCGCATGTGACCATTCCTTCTGCCAAAAATTATTTTCATTTTTGTATAAATTCCGTACTTAATGAACCAATAAACCTCATATATACACTTTGTCCGTCACCTGTAGCTGTCATAAGCAAATACAGCCCTTACCTCTCATTAATGGGAAGTGTAATGCGAGGTCCAAGGTCCACGGCGAAACGTCCTGACCAGCTCAGCAGGGTTTTCACCACTATGAGGTCCGCACTGGAGATTTAATTCAGATATTCAGATAATGTGTTACCCTTAATAAATTACTCAGAGTCTTGATTAAAAGAAAGTTTATCGAATCACCATATACAAATGGTTTCGCTTTATTAAAAACAATAACTCATAAGCAAAATTCAAGAAAGTAACAGCGTATAGTCTTCACCCGCTTTCCGGCCTCGCAAAATCATAAAGCGCTTGATTATATAGGAGAGGGCGTTACACAATTCCTCTCCTGCAAAGCATCTATTCAAACACTCCATTGGATAAGTGCAAGACACACGAAACACTTGGTCACACCCCTTGTTTCAGTGAGTTGCAATTCCATTACATCACCACAGTAAGCACAGCATATAAAGTGAAAGTAAAGTGAAAAAAGTGACGTGACATGTGGCCAAGTATGGTGACCCATACTCAGAATTAGTGCTCTGCATTTACCCATCCAAAGTGCACACACACAGCAGTGAACACACACACCCGGAGCAGTGGGCAGCCATATATGCTGCGGCGCCCGGGGAGCAGTTGGGGGTTCGGCGCCTTGCTCAAGGGCACCTCAGTCGTGGTATTGAAGGTGGAAGAGAGCGCTGTACATTCACTCCCCCCACCTACAATTCCTGGCGGTACAAGACTCGAACCCACAACCTTTGGGTTATGAGTCCGACTCTCTAACCATTAGGCCACGACTTCCCCCATATACACATGCGTACATCTCAAAAAATATATGCGGAGAGGTTCAAACAAAGGACGTCTGACCTTTCTATGCTACCCACAGTTATGCATCTATTCTACAATGCAGCAACACCTTTGCAAAAATATGCGAGCAGGTTTTCACACCTTAACATTTTCCATTTTTTAACTGTTAACCCAGATAGTGACACCTGCTCTCGTTTTTTGACAGGATGTCAGTTTAGCCGTTTATACTCTTAGAAGTGGCGCTGGCTCTCTGAATCCTCAAACAGTCAACCTCACTTCGCAAAGTTTCCATCTTCAAATTAAACTCATTAACTTCAATAAATTGTTTAACCCTTTTCATCAACCGTTTATTTATACGTTCATGTTGACGAATTATCTGAAGAAGCTCCTTCGCCATCAATAGCATGTCCATCTTTTCTTGCCCGGTCACTTCTTCTTTTCTTCTCCATTTTTGCTTTATTTTTGCGCTCCGTTGATGCCTCTTCTGCATGGAGTCTAAAAGCAGATTAATAGAAATCTCTAATTTACCTTTTTGGTTTAGTCTTCAAATATGTGGAGTTTGACCGGGAAATTGAATAATTCCTATTTCATCATGTTAAAAAAGTATTTTTATAATGATCAGATTTTTTTGACATACTGTTTAAGTTGTTTGCGTGAAGCACTGTAAAAACATATAATTTTAATCTGTGTTTTCTTAGCTTCTAATAGGCATAGCATGTGTCAAAGATACTGTGTCAGGCTAATACACCAAGTTGTATCACAGCTGTCAGTGTTGGGACAGTTGCAACCGACCCGACATGCTCTCCCTTACCACAACACTGATGTAAAAGCTTGCCATAACATTGCACAATTGTAATTTTATGAACTGGTAAAGAATCCCTTTCAATAGTGAGGTATCTCACCTTTTTTAAGTACATAGGTTAAAAATCAGTTTGTCTATGGTGGACTAATTTCCTTCACTCTCACCCTCTCTTTGTCTTACACAAACTTATTAAGTCAGTTACATAAATGGTAGATTTCTCTAATTTGAATTTTTTTAAAGTAAGACTGATTACCTGGTTAACGGCTAGTTAGTCAAATTAGTTCTAAAGACATGTTTATGCAACTGACCCCAGTTCAGTAAACTTCTGGCCTAACGGGGGAAGTTGTGGCCTAATGGTTAGAGAGTCGGACTCGTAACCCAAAGGTTAGGGTTCGAGTCTCGTACTGGCAGGGATTGTAGGTGGGGGGAGTGAATGTACAGTGCTCTCTCCCACCTTCAATACCACGACTGAGGTGCCCTTGAGCAAGGCACCGAACCCCCAACTGCTCCCCGGGCGCCGCAGCATAAATGGCTGCCCACTGCTCCGGGTGTGTGTTCACGGTGTGTGTGTGTGTGTTCACTGCTGTGTGTGTGTTCACTTTGGATGGGTAAATGAGAGCACTAATTCCTAGTATGGGTCACCATACTTGGCCACATGTCACATCACGTCACTTTAACAGAAGTAGGCTATGTCAGTGTCTTGATTTAATTAATGTTTTGTAGTTCAGATGTACTGTAATAATTAACCAAAACATTGTTGTTACTTTATTTTTATTTTTATTTTTTTACACAGCCAATTTAACTTATTGAAGACCCTGTCTGTGCACAAATAAAATGAAAATAGCAAAATGATATTTAAGAAATTATTTTAATTACATTTTAATGAATGTTGCAAACTGCCCCTTTGGACTGTTGCAACCATCCCCTCTTAAGGCCCCGATGTAGGCTACTTCAAACTAAGTTCATTTTCGTTCTTCGTTTGTGGGGCAAAAAAACGTTCGAAAAGGCTGAGCGACAGCATTGTCAGGCTTGTGTTGTGTTTCGTTCCCCAAGTGCTCTCTGTCTCAGTGTTTATGCCCTTATTTGGTTAGTTTCCGGTTCCTGTCCTGATTATGTTGATTTGATTCCAAGTGTTCCCCGTTCATTTCTATTGATCTCATGTGTGTCTCGTCATCCCCTTGTCTTGTCATGTGTTTAAATAGTGTTCCTTGGTTTCAGTTCAGCGTCCGGTATCGTTCATGTATAGCGTGAGTTCCCGTGTTGTTTTGGCAATATTAAACCCATTTGGGTTGATGTACTCCACGTCTCCCTCCGTTCCTTGTTCCTCACTCCACTCAGCAGTACACTGTGACAGGTATACTGTATTTAAACATTTCGACACCACCGCGCTGCTGGAGGCGAGATGTAGATTATGTGTCACGCCGCAACAACGATGAAATGTATCTAGTACCAATGGTCAGAATATTACAAACAAAAGAATGATTAGCAACAGTTCAGAGTCAAGTATCAATGGTTGCAATACAAATTAACCATGCCATTGCCATAATCAGTCCTTTATGGAAAGTGTGAATTGCTCCAAGTCTGAAAACTTTAGCATGATGTGTTAAAAAATAAAAAATAAATCGGAGTCATCTCAATAACACAAACATTTTACTTTGTTTTATGATTGTTCATTTATTATATTAAACTGGGTAAATTATTGCATCTTTTTATATTTTATGTGTCATGACTTAATTATTGTATGTTCTTTTGGCATTTAATTTATTGCGTACCTTTCAAATTTGCTTGCAGAAAAAACGGCAGCAGCAGTATGGTGTAAATTCATTTATTTGAAACGTGTTTGCTACTCGCCACCTTATCTCCACTCCTTTTTTTTTTTTTTCCATGGCTTTGGAAAACTTGCAGCGGATGTTTCTCCGCGTCGCTTTCCGTAACTCGTGCTTCGTTGCAATTTCTTTTTAAGATTTTAATTCTCCGAATCTTTTAAAGTCTCTCTGGGAGCGATCGCACCTGTATTTGTACCAGCTCAAGTATTCGACACTCCAATGTATTCATGCTAGTAACTTGGTGTTTTTGTTGTTCTAGACCAGGGGTAGGCAAGTTCGGTCCTAGAGAGCCGCAGTCCTGTAGAATTCAGGACTGCAGCTCTCTAGGACCGAACTTGCCTACCCCTGGTCTAGATGTTGCTCTCCTGTCTGTCCTCCGTGGAATGAGAAATGAACTGGGAAAAAAAATCTAATGTCAAAAAAGGTGCAGTTCCCGTCCCAAACCCACCCACCGATTGCGTAATTGCCACGGAGCAATGGAAGCGCAAAGGTGTTTAGGAGCCAAAACTAACTCCCCCAGAAAGTTCGCTTTGGTCAGCTGTTTCGAACTGTCAAAACGAACTTGGTTTCGGCCTGAGTTTGTTCGAAATGACGTCATATCAGTATCATATGACGGGCATTTTGGGGGTCAGTTGCAACATTTGACTGTCTATTCAAGTATAAAATGTACGCATATTGTCATATACACATGTTGCAGTAATGTGGGTGATTAGCTGACGGATGTGGGTTTATTGTATTAAAATTTTGGGTTGAGAAACTAAAGGAAATGCAAAAAAGTGTTGCAACTGTCCCCACTCTCCCCCTAAATTTAAAAAGTCAAAAACCTCTCAAAGAACTCTCCAACCGAGATATCTGAGTGCTCTGTTGAACATAAGAACTACTTACCTGTAGAGACGCTGAGGTTCCAGTGCATGTATCAGCTACGCAGCGCAATTCCCAAGAACAAGCTCCGTGAAGAGGTTTTGTTTTCAATAAGTCACGTGACCCTCCTTTCCAGCTCAGTCACTTGCAAATTTCGCTGTAGGTGTCCGAAATTTGTCATCTGGTTGATTTGAATTATAAGGAATACAATGCACTTAAACGTTTTGAGTTAAATCGTGTTCAGTTTTTTTTCTTTTCTACCTTTTGCCGAATTCTTGGACTTCTGTGTTATGGGGTTGGGTTTTTAGCTAGATACTTTTTGCTTATACAAAAGCTTATAGCCTTAAGAAATTATATTGCTTTAAAAAAAACAGCTTGCTTCATTTAGGAACATTTTCAGATTTTTAAAATATGGTGTATACAGTATTACACACAGACACAAATATACTTTCACATGGTTTTTCTATAATTCGTTAAGGGTTTGATTATCTTTGAATATTTCATGGATGAAAAATGTTTACATGCACTTTTAAAACCCGTTATTCCACTTTTTTGTCAATGATACTTAGTAATAATAATGTTTATATTCAGTGACATTATTTTTGAGAGACCATCCGCATAAACCAAAGCCTGAAATGAATTTGTTGAAAGACTCTCAGTATCAGTGTTCAGCCAGCTGTAAATATATTGCAACCGGACCGGACAAGACATAAAAAAAGTTTCATAGTTTCAGATTCAATTGGTTTTATATTTGTTTACTTTATTGTAAATTTAAGAAAAATGTAAGGAAAAAAACTCAAACCACCCGTATCCAAAAAAAAAGGACACGTGTGCAAAAAGACAAGGACACGAGCATCATATGTTTGCTGAAAGTGACAAAAGGCTGTAATGGTTGTGCGTAAAGCCCTTTGTAGAGGTTTCAGGTAAGAGCATGTACACATGTTGTAATGATTTGACCACATCATTCCAGAAAACCCAAAACTGCCATTTACTTTTGAAAAAAGAGATAACTATTAAAAATAATGTATAATTTGATCTATTAAAATAATAATCAAACTCTCTCTCTCTCTCTGTCTCTCTCTCTCTCTCTCTCTCTCTCTCTCTGTGTGTGTGTGTGTGTGTGTGTGTGTGTGTGTGTGTTTAGTTAAATAGGCTACACCCATGATCTGATTCCTGCAAAACACGTGACACAATGAAAGCGAAACTAAACACAACACCAAACTGCACATCTCAGCAGCTGAACCTGGAAGTTTAGCAATGTTATATAATGTGTGTGTGTGTGTGTATATATATATATATATATATATATATATAAACTTTTATTTCATGCTTATACCTGTTTGTCATACACTTCATAAACCTTGACACAAACCTACATATATGAAAATCTATCGTGTATGTGCATATGTTTATTCACTTTGATTTATACCTTTAGTTTCAGTATCCTTTCTATAGATGTAATGCAACTAGTCCAGCTTGTTTTATATTTGCATCTATTCAATGTCATTTCAGTGCTGCTGTGCATGTATGGAATATATTCATTAGTGTACTTTTATTTTGATTTTATTATAGCATGAATGTATTCCCTGATTAATTTTCCTAAGCTTATAGTTCATATTGTCACAAATGTTAACTCTATTTAGTTTAACAACACACATTTTAATTGAACAAAATTGTTATAAAGATATGCTTTAAGATTTAATTTGAACACAAAGATACATTCAAAGATACAAAATATACATCTGCATGTATATACCACACACACACACACACACACACACACTTACACACACACTAGATAGCTTTTCTTATATATATATGTAGGTTCATGTCCAGGTTTGTGCAGCATAAGACATAAACGGGTATAAGAATGAAATATGTTTTTTGTTTGTTTTTTGTCTTTTAACTCATAAATTTGCCATTTTGCTATTAAGACCAACCATTTCTTCTGCTTTCTCAATCAGATATTTTCCATTCTCCCAGGTGTCCATTGCTGCCTTTGCTATGGCATCAGACACAGATTCAGCTTCTGCTGCTGCTTTCCAACCAGAAATTCCTCCAGCCACACCTCCTACAAAAGCGGCAGCTCCGAGCACACTTGCAGCTAGTGTACCTGCACCTGCTACTGCTCCTTCTGCCACCGCTGCTCCTACACCCGCCTCTGCAAATGCTGTTTTTAGAGTTAAATATGATTTTAAAATATAGAGAACTGGAGCTACTACAACACCGATTCCGATAAGAGCACCAAGCACGGCCTCTGTTGCTGCTCCTGCAAACTGCCGCAGATAATTGCAATGAACAATTTTCTTTGCTTTTTCACGTTGCTCTTCTGGAGGCATATTTTCTTCGGTTATATTCTTCACCTCCTCTTGAATGTGTTTCTCCACTTCTAGAAGCACCTCACTGGTGAAGCGGCCATTTTCTTCCACAATCTTGTCAATGGTCTCCAGCAGATGTTTCACCTGTACCTTGTTGCTCTTGTTGCCCCGTTTACGTTTATTCCAGTATTTGTTGTCGATGACGTGACAGCGACCTCCACATTTATCAACCAGCTCTTGAAGCTGTGAACAGTCCTTCATAAACTCTTCAGTGGTCTTGCTTTCTAGTTGTTCACCAAAAGTGAATAAGATCATTGTGTGTTTCAAGACGTGCTCATCTTTGAAGGTGTTCAGGATTTTCTGTACCACCTCGTTTTCATGTTCTGTGTATCTTCCGACCTTTAGGACCATGATAAAAGCATCGACCTCAGGAGCGCAATCAATCAGAGCTTTGAGGATCTCAGATTTTGTCTCCTCTTCATTACAATCCGTGTCAAAGGCTCCTGGTGTGTCAATAACTGTGATCTTTCTGCCATGAACCTTCCTCTCTCTTTTTTGATATTCAACTATAACATTTGAAGCCGACGCTTTAGTGGTGAACACATTTTCTCCAAGAATTGTATTCCCAGCGCTGCTTTTGCCGTCTCCTGTTTTCCCAAGAAGGACGATCTTTCTTTCTGGCAGCGAAACACTGGCTGTTGGAAACAAACATTTTATAATGTGAGCTTTACTTATAAGATCCTGAATTAGTTATTTATTGAAACTTCTGAACAAGAGTTATCTGGGGGAAAAAAACTGCTGGTTATTTCTGCTGTTCCTAAAGCGTTCAGTAGCTCTACTCTCTGCAATTGTAAACGCATTTACACTTTAAATGTGACATTGTGCAACAATCATGACTTACAGGTACATCCCATGCTCCTTCTCTGTTGATGATGTACGTCTCTGTAAGTGAAATGATATCCAGGTTAGTCTTGGCATTAACCAATCAATATATGACATTTCAAACTACAAATGTAATGCTTTTCAGCTGAGACTAGAGTTAGAGCTCTCTAAATGCATCATATTCCTGCATTACATAAGTTATACCGGTAACACTTTATTTCGATAGTCCACTTTAGACATTCTACTAACAGCAAGTAACTTTGCAACTACATGTCAACTAGCAGTTAGTAGAGTATTAGAAGACTGTCTGCTTAATATTTTCTAACACGTTCTTTGTCAACTTATTCTACTAACCCTAAACCTACCCTAACAGTCTACTCTGAGAGTTAGTAGACATGCAGTTGCAAATTAATGAGAATTAGTTGACATGTAGTTACAAAGTTACTTATAGTTAGTAGAATGTCTAAAGTGGACTATCGAAATAAAGTGTAACCGTTATACCTGATGCATCCACAGATGTCTTGACACTACAATCACTTCTGGTAACACTTTACACTACAGCAACCATGTTACTGTCTGTAAATGGTGCAAAATGTAAAGTATACTCACTTTACTGTTTTAAATCCCTTTCTTTGTTTCTCCCAAAAAATAAAAAATAAATCAAGTTGTTGATGGACGTTCACTCCAGCTTTTGCTTTCTTAAGTAAGTCTGGTAAGAAACGTTAAGAATCATTCTTCAAGAGTCAATGCTTTTCTAGCAGATAAATAAAACCTGTAATCACAGTCTTGAAAGTTGTAAAATCCTGAAAGCAAAGGGTGCCGTGGTGGAGGGAGTCAACCTTCACCTAATCTTCTGAGATCATCAGAGTTTTCAAAAAACGACTGAAGACACACCTCTTCTACATGCCCTTTACCACAATCAAACAAGGAAACTTACTATAGCTCCTACTTATTTAAAAAAAAATAATAATAATATTTCTACATTTGTATTTCTACATTTCATTTCTGCTTGTGCACAAATCAGTTTTTAAAAATGAATGGTTGATCTCTATAATTGCATTTCATTAATCAAGATCTAAGGAAGAACACTGGTATGACATTCATAATTCATGTTCAGTGTTTTTTTATGTTCATTTGTAAGCTGTATCCATACAGCCATGAATCAGCCAGGATTTCAATTGCTGGAAACATGCATATTAAAAATAAAATATAGCTTTTGCATCTGAGTGTTAATTCTCATGTTGTACAAGCACCATCTGCTGGACAGAGAGCCATCCATCAACATCAGGTCATTAGTCACAGATCAGGGCTGTTCAATACTTCTCCTGGAAGTCCACTGTCCTGTCAAATGGAATTTCTTATCTGGAGACCCTGATTAACTGGTTCAGGTGTGTCTAATTAGGGTCAGTGTCTCCAAGCAAGAGTATGGACAGCCCTGCTGTAGATGCTGAATGAACAACAACAAACCTTTACAAAGTCACAGGTGTATTCATGGTTTTTGGAGATACACTGTCACAGCACAGACGGTCGTTGGGTTAGTTGGTTATTTCTTCTGTATTGAGGAAAAATAATACACTCAATAAAATTATGGCAACAGATTACAATGTCACATGTTCAGTTTGTTTTGTCATAGTTTTCTTTGTGTTTCCTGTTTGGTTCCTGTTTTTCCTTATTTTGGTCATGTTCCTGTGTTCATTAGTTCCCTTGCTCATTGTTTAATTATTAGTTTACCTGTATCACCTGTGTCTAGTTATTTACCCTCGTTTGTCTTGTATTTAAGCCCCAGTCTGTTCAGTCTTTGTTTGTCCGGTCACAGTTACTCAATGTTGTGTTTCCTTGTGTCCTTCTGTCCTTTTGTTATTAAACTGAGAGTTTGGTTTTCACCAGCTGTCTCCTTCACCTTCCTCCTGACACAACCGTGACAGATGACCAGACCAAAAAACATGATGATAAGGGCTGAGGACAAGCTATGTGGGATACGGCAAAGTGGTCGGACTTTGGAGGGATATGTGGAGGAATTCCAACAGGGTGAGCTGGCACGACTCTGCACTTGATGCCTGCTTTCTGCTGGGGCTGGATGATGAGACTATCCGCTGTGATCTCCCCGTGTATGATTTTCCTTTGATCGAGTTAGTTAATCTCGGATCTCAGGTCTCCTCATCCAGCCCCCTCAGGAGCACGCCGTGTCTCCCCAGCTCACCCCACGCCGGGAACCCCGACATACCACACCAATGGCTCCGCCCACTTGCCGAAGCCAGGGTGTCCCCTTATTCTCCAAAGCTCCACCGTAGTCTTCAGCCCAGGAGCGCCAGCCGCTTGGAAGGCTAGACGGCCAGCCTCTCAGCAATCAAGCTCGCCGGCCGCTCGGAAATCAAGACGCCCGGTCTTTCAGCATTCAAGCTTGCCGGCCGCTCTGAAAACAAGGCCAACGGCCGCTCCGAAGTTAAGCCAGCCGGCCGTTCCTCAGTCAAGCCCACTGGCTGCGGCATTCTTAAGCCCGCCGGCCACTCCGAAGTCAAGCCAGCTGGCTGTCCCTCAGTCAAGCCCGCCGGTCCTGGCATTCTCAAGACTGCTGGCCGTTCTGTTGTTAAGCCAGCTCGTCGCCCCTGGAGCTCGCTCCAGTGTCGGATCCTGTTCTCGAGTCTAGCCTACGGAGGGCACCTGTTCTCGAGTTTAGCCCAGTGAGGGCTCCTGATCCCCAGTTAAGCCCAGGGAGGGTGGCCTCGGAGGCTGCTCTGCCATGGCCCCCTGAACTGTCTGATCCGCCCTGGAGGCCTTCCTTGTCCCTGTCCTGCACCAGCCTCCAGGGCGCCCACCCCCCCTCCTCGGTGGAATTGTTACGGCGCGGGATGCGCCTTTCGGGAGGGGGGAGTAATGTCACATGTTAATTTTGTTTTGTCATAGCTTTCTTTGTGTTTCCTGTTTTTCCTTATTTTGTCATGTTCCTGTGTTCATTAGTTCCCTTGCTCATTGTTTAATTATTAGTTTACCTGTATCACCTGTGTCTAGTTAATTACCCTCATTTGTCTTGTATTTAAGCCCCAGTCTGTTCAGTCTTTGTTTGCCAGGTCACAGTTACTCAACGTTGTGTTTTCCATTGTCTTTCTGTCCTTTTGTTATTAAACTGAGAGTTTGGTTTGCACCAGCTGTCTCCTTCACCTTCCTCCTGACACAAACGTGACATGCAAGCAATGTTATTAATTAAATCCAGCAAATAGGAATTGAGTTAGGATGAATCAAATGAGCTCATTAAAAGTCATCCATTTAAAATGAGTAACTGCAAATAGCACGCAAAAAAATAAGTAAAATGTAAAAGAAAAAAGTTCAATGGACAAACAAAACCTATGCTTATGAATACTACTTGAAATTATTTTGACAACAAAAAATTAAGTTAATATTATTAATATTTAGTGGATCATTTATAATAATGTGTTTTAATTCATTTAATTTTATTTCAGGTATGAATAGACAAAAGTCAAATATGAATTAAGAGCTCTTTATTTTTATTGCCAACAACAGTCACAATCCAACTTTATTGAATAACAAATATTAATCAGTTTAGAATAGTGAACAATTCAAAGTGGAAAAAAACATGTATATTGCATTTCTTTTTGGACTTTAAATTTAGCACAAAAACAGTTGTATGCGTTTGTCTGTGTGTGTACTGTGTTCCGGTAAGCGTTCAGTCACTAGCTATGTTCCCATCCCTATTTTTATGCACATTTTGGGATATCTCGTAAAAAATGCTGGATGGAAATGCCAAGATGTGTATGAATTCAAAAAAGGTGCACAAAAAAAACAAATGTGCTCAATTGAGGTGAAATTTTTTTTTGTCCAATAAGAAGATATGCGCATAAACTATGATGGAAAAACTTTTACCACATAAATCTCTTGACGCGCAATACAAAACTCACATGATTTTGCCTCAACAGATAATGTGATTCAATTACTGGACTCATTGGAATCATCAAGGGTTTGATTGTAACATTTGTAATTAACTGTTATAACTATCCCCACCCCAAGCAGCCTACTGTTTTGGCATGAAAGGGCTACTATAGGTTTTAATTGTATCTACTATGATTGCTAAAAAATAATTGTAATTAAAAAAAAACGTTCTTTCCTGAAATTGCTCACAGTCACAAGCCTCTTCTCCTGCAAGCTCAAAAATGTGATGGGAGTGTAATGATGACGTCAACTTCCCTAATTTCACACAAACTGTCCAGAAAAACCTAGAAATCAATTTAGTTAAAGTTTATATATTAAATTCGGTGAAATCTACAAACCGACAGAATGACATTGTACATTGTACCAGCACGCATAAGAGTAATCAGTTGATCACAACATTTTATTCAATATAATTTATTAACAGCATTTAGCAACAACACAGGTCTCAGTGGTTTATTTAAAATAACTCTCTTTGAAACTGCTCTGTGAATATCCATAAAACTGGATCGGGGATTTCTGTAGCCTACACTCATTCAGTGGTGAATTGAAGGCTATCTACATTCACAGCAGCTGTCTGAGTCCAGTTACACATATTGACCCACTGATCATACTATACTATCTGTAAAACTAGACCGAATTCAAAAATACAAACACTGAAGTCTCAAAGCTATAACTTGCAGAAAACACTGTGATTCCTACATAAAGGCGAGCATGAATAATGAGACTAATCGTCAGTCATTTTTTTAATTTATGAAATCATGTGCCTTGACAGGCATGCAAACAGTAATAGCCTAATAATAACCACTACCACAACCATCATCATCTCGCATGTAATGTGTTTTAATATTTCCATTATTAGTCCTCTGTTGGTGGCCTCCTCGGGTTTTGCGTTAAACATTGTCAATGCCCCATTCAAATTTTACTTCTTGGTGGTTTGTTTTTAATAAAGCACACATCTGCAGGATCTCCATGCAACGGGACTAATCTGTGTGGACTAATCTTGTTGTTGTTGTTGTTGATGATGACAAAAAGATTTAAAAGTTAAATTTTTAGGCCAGTCAGCCTCAGCAGCGCTCGTCAGTATCAAAATGATTGAGATGACCCATCAAATCGAAGTAGGCGGGGTTTACTGTTCACTGAAGCGGAGTGTGAATTCCAGCGCGTAGCATCAGTTTTAACATTGAAAGAGAGAGAGATACGCTGATGAGAGTAGTGAAACATTTAAGTATATTGTTGATCACGGGGGTTAAATATATGTGAAATAAATTCTTGTGAATTCTCAACTGCAACTTTTGCATTCTCATAAGTAGCTACTGCGCCCATCTTTACAGCATCATATACAGAATCAGCTTCTTTTGCTGCTTTCCATCCTGTAGCTCCTCCTGCAATGAATCCTGAAAGCCCTGCAACTACAAGAGTAACACCTGTAGCATATATACCAATCCCTGCACCTCCAGCTGCTCCAATACCTGCCCCTGCTGCTGTTGCCACCTCTGAAGTGCTGGCTTCTTTAAGGCAGGTCAAAGCTATTGCAACACTAACACCAATGCCTGTTAAAGCACCAGTTAGAGCCCCTATTGATGCACCTGCGAGTTTCATCATTAGATTATCATGCACAATCCTCTCTGCTCTCTCTTCTCTCTCTGCTCTCTCTCGCTGCTGGTTTGGAGACACTGTGTCTTCATTTGTATTCATCATCTCTCGAATCATCATCTCCTCCACAATTTGAAGCATCTCATTGGCGTAGCGGCCGTTCTCATTAACCATTTCATTTATGGTATCCAGCAGATTTTTAACCTGGATTCTGTTGCTTTTGTACCCACAACTACAGGGGCAATGGAGACATTTTCTCCAGTGTTTACTGTCAATGACGTGACAGCGACCTCCACATTTATCAACAAGCTCCTGCAGTTGTGGACTTCTCTGAACAAATTCTTCAATGGTTTGACCCTCTAGATCTTCGCCGTGAGTGAATAAAACCACTGCATGATTAAAGGCTTCCTCTCCACAATACTTTCCTATTTCATTCACAATCTCTCTTTCGTGTCTTGTGTACCTTTCAACTTTCAGAACAATGACAAAGGCATCAACGCCTGCAGCGCAATTAATAATGGATCTAACGATCTCAGATTTGATGGTCTCATCATCACGAGCTGTGTCAAGGACTCCAGGAGTGTCAATAACTGTGATCTTCTGTCCATAAACCTTCCTCTCTCCTCTTACAGATGTAACTGTTACGGAATTTGGTGAAGCATCTGGGGTGAAAATATTTTTTCTAAGGATTGTGTTTCCAGTGCTGCTTTTTCCATCTCCGGTTTTCCCAAGAAGTACGATCTTTCTGTCAGGTGAAGACACACTGGCTATTTAAAGAAGATGTTTGTTATTAGATACATATAATGCACATCTTTATGTGTTTAATACATGCATTACGTTTGAAAGTCTATTGCTACATCACTAGTTACTCAGCGACAATGTGAATGTTATTCTCAAGCACTCTAGCATTGTTAATATTTGAAACTTTGATTCTTAAAGCATTGTTTTAACTTACCTCCCATTACTCTCTTCTATTAATGCTACTCTCTGCAATATAAATAACAATACATATAACATTTGTCAAATCAGTTTGCAAATGATTCATATTTGAGTTCAATTTTAGGAGAAAATAAAAAAGAAGAAAAAGAACAACAGAAAAATGTCTTTATTGAGCTGTTTCGCGTGTTGTACCTCTATAAGCATGCGACCAGTTGAGTGATCTCTTTACCTGTTGCTCTTATTTCATTTATTAATTTATTTAAAGGAGATATTTAAATGGTGTGTATTTTGATGAATATATGTGTGATCTTGGATTGTACTAAGCTTCAGTGCTCTATTTTTCACATACACATTGATACACTGCTGTACAATGCCAGTGAAAAGTGTTTTCTAAACTGTACAGATGCATGTGCAATAACAGTTCAGACCAGAGTGTTTCCAAGTAGCAAACATGATGGAAGATCAGGGTTACCAGGTAACCAATACAAGCAAAACAATTCATGTCAGAAGGTTTACTGCGAAGACTTTTTCATGAATATTGAGAACATTAGACAATAAACAAGATCAGGAAATGCTGGACAGGAGTAAATGAATTATGGCATCACATCAGAAAGAGCTGTAATTCGTAACTGATCAATTATTTGTGCCTCTTGAGTTAAAAAAAAATTATATGCACTGACTAAACACGGTCAAGACCGTCTGTATGTTTTCATAACTCCAAAAGGGCCTTTTATATATATGTCCTTGTATATGTGTGTTTAAATATATTTAACGTATATAATTAGTTTATTTTATTTTTTTAATAAAATAATAATCTCTTTCCAAAAAAAAAAAAAAAAAGTTTTATAAGTAGACATCTGACAAGAACTTCATTGTTGTGAATCAAAAGTAAGTTCAAAAGTAACACTTACCTCCACATGAATCAAGACAGAGGATGTTTAGAGGATGTTTACAGGCTGCAACATCAGGCTCCAGAGCCCTGACTTTCACTTTCTCTTCACTTGTGGAGATCTATTTAGTTTCATTCTCTTTGTTTTCCTTGTATTCCATAAACGGATTGGTGGATGCTGCTGCTTTAGGGACTACAGTAAAGCTCATGGGTTGCTTTAAGGGTTTCATTTAACCCTCTGGTGCTCCTCATTTGGGAGTCACACTTGTGATCTTCACGGTCAAAAGTGACCCGACACCTGAAATAAAAAATTTTTTCGCCCCAGTAAAATCAATGTAATATATTTTTTTTCAATAATATTTTCTTTTCTTTTTTGTTTTGTATTTTGAGATAATTTCATGGCACTAATTAATATTTATGCAATAATTATGATGAATTTCTGCCCATTGAAAATAATACACATTTTTTAAAAATAGATATTTTTATATTACTTTTCAATGAATGCAGTATTTCATGTTAAAATAGAGTCAATGCCTTTAAAATCCCATTTTTGAATGATGAATTAGTGCCATCTGGTGGGAGTAAAATAAGAAAAACATCTGCAATTCCATGGTTTAGCCTATAGATTCCTATATAGCTCTATATAAAAGGCCTATACATTCTCTAATTGTTTTTAGACATAAATACTTATTTTTATTAAGTTGGGTTTACTTTATTAAGTGGGATTGGATATATATTTAGACATTCTCAAAGACAACTTTTTGTAAAGGTTTTCGATTTTGTTCGTTTGTTTGAAATGTTGATTTGAAGCGTCAGTTTTTGAATTATCATTACTACAGTCAAACCTGAACACTGAGAAAGCATTTTGTTACACAAAACATTAAAATTCTATAAAAAATTTACAAAAATGAACAGAAATGTTTTATCAGAGCTTAATCCTTCTGGGTTTGATCTGATTTCAACCTCTTATTTCAGTTTTCTGACTCGTTTTGTCTATTATAGTTATAGCCATACCAATGCATTTGACTGTGCATAATTATGTATGTCTGTGTGTGTGTCTGTTTTGCACTCTTGCACTCTTATGTTTTAGAGTGTAACCCCTTTAATGCTGTCCACGTTTTTACGGCACTGTAGTTGAATTATTGCTTTTATTTTACATATTTGCTGTGTTACAGTCACACCAGTTCATAGGTGTGTGTGTGTGTGTGTATAAGTGTGTGTGTACGCGCGTGCGTGTGTGTGTGTGTGTGTGTGTGTGTGTGAGTGGATGTGTTGGTTTTGCACTCTTGATGTTTTAGAGTTTCACCCTGTAATTGCTGTGTACTTTTTTCTGCATTTGTAGATTTGTAGATTGTATACACAAACATTCTCAGAGCTTTTGTGTTTTTGTCGATTTCCCATTAATTTTCAATGGTCGGTCATTTTTGACCAAAGACCAAAAGTGTGACTATATTTTTTACAATCACTTATTCTGTTCGAACAGGGGCGCTGCTAGCAATTTTGGGCCCTATAAAAGAATATGAGGTTGGGCCCCCTACCGCACCAAACATACACTATATTGCCCAAAGTATTGACTTGTACATATGCGTACAATCATTTTAGACACTTCCAAAACTGTGGCAACAAAGATGGAAATACAATTTTTAAATACATGAATTATGTTTCCATCTTTGATGCCACAGTTTTGGAAGTGCCTTTTTCTGTTCTAAAGAAAGGGGTGTCCCAATACATTTGTCCATATGTATGTACAAGTCACAGGTGTTTGGTGATGAGTTTTTGGCTCAATGTCTGCATTTAAAGTCACACCAGAGGTGTTCAGCTGGGATGAGGACTTGGCTTTCTGCAGACCAGTCAAGTTCTTCCACACTGACTGAGTCAATCTTTTTTTCTCTCTCTTTTACCTTGCCTTATACACAGAGGCATTGTTGTGTTAGAATAGAAAATGGTCCTGTTCAAACCATTAGTATAAAATTAAAAGCACACAATTCCCTAGAATTGCATTATATGCTTCTTTTTTTTTTTTTACAAAAAATTTGAAATTACTAAAGTAGTCAAACCTGTTCATTAGAAGGGGGTGTCCCAATACGTTTGGCACTATAGTGTACAAGCCAGCCTAGCTATTCAAAATCTTTGTCTGCAATTTAATAATATTGACCAATTACGTTTGCTACTGCTTTTGACCATTAGGTATCAGTAACATAATTCATTCAGAACCTGTTTTATGGACATAGACTTTCTGTACCACACTATTCTGCTGATATGGAATGAGTTTGACTACTTAATCAGTTATATTAATAGAAATGCTTCACTGGGGCAAACAAAAAAATCCTAAAATAATAAATAGGATACTCCATAGAAGCATTTCCAGCAGTATCCAACATTTCTCAGTCATGACCTTACTCAGCTAAATGTGATCTTATTTGCTAGCTACCTATGCACATACAGCATACAATGTTAAAAATGTTCTACATTATGAACCTTAACCCAAAAACCTTTAGCTTCATACACTGTAGATAATTGTGACCCTGCCTGTGGAAACCCAGCTAAAGT
>NW_015506093.1:476120-485108 GCF_001515645.1 Sinocyclocheilus grahami | reverse complement strand
GCTAGACTAATCGATTCTTGGGATTTAAGAATTGATATCGTTCCGTAAAAATTAGAATCGATTAATATCGAAATATCGATATTTTTTACCCAGCCCTAGTGGAAACCCAGCTAAAGTATTTTTTTTTTAAGCAGTGGATGAGTAATTCACTCCTTGATTTGCTTAATAAAATCCTCCTTTGAGATCGCTTTAACATACATGTTTATTGTGAATTATTTTCAACGTGTTTATTGCTAAGTTTAGTGTGGCAAAATAGAAGAGCAGCCGTAATTTGTGAGCAGTGTATCTGGTTGCCATGACAACCTCACGCGCTTCCTGCTGCTGCTCTATGTAATCAGAGTGTGAATTTGTAGATTTTCAATAGCAAAACCAAAATGTGTTTAAAAGTGCGACTGACCAAATCGTCCGGCTCGGTTTGCCCCCCTCGAACTCGAAGACATCTCTAATTTGACAGTTTACCATCTGATCTCAATCAGTGACTCTAGGCCACGCAGGATGGGATGAAACCACGCGGGGAATGGGGGGAGATAATTTAGCTGGAAGTGCAGAAATAAGGCGTAATTTTCTTTTATTTGTAACTCTTTGGTAGAAACATTTATAATTTCTATTACATTACTACTACTACTGTTACTACTAATAAAACAGATCTCTGGGGGCCCCAAAAGTGCGTGGGCCCTTAGAAACGTCATGGGGTCCTATCACCTGTTTCACAGATTTAATATACTGATACACATGCAGCTGTTTACGTTCACAGACATAACTGACTGTGTTTATGTGAACTCTGTGTGTTTTGTGTGAGTTTGTTGTGTGTTGTTGCTGTAGTAATTGAGGCAGGAGCTGTAAAGGCAGGGGAAAGCAGCTCATTTGCATTTAAAGAGACATGAAAGCAGCATATTTTTTGCTTGCAGTCAAAAAGGGGCTTTTTTAGCGTGGTATAATGAATGATTTGTGGGGTATTTGAAACTGAAATGTCACAGACATATTTTTGGGAGTCCTGAGACTTACATGCATCTTATAAAAAGGGCCATATGAGCCCTTTTTTAGTTTAGTTTCACATTCTGTTGTCTTTTAAAACAAAAGCAATACATTCTCGTACTTTCTTAATTACATATTTTGCCAGCTCAAAGTTACAATCTAATGCCCTTGTAGTTGCATCATACATTGAATCAGCTTGCCCTCCTGCTTCATATCCAAGGATGCATCCTCCAAGTGCTGCTATAATCAATCCAGTGCTGATCGCTGTAAGTAGTTTCTGAGCCACTGCTGCTGCTCTGTATTATTTTCAACGTGTTTATTGCTAAGTTTAGTGTGGCAAAATAGAAGAGCAGCCGTAATTTGTGAGCAGTGTATCTGGTTGCCATGACAACCTCACGCGCTTCCTGCTGCTGCTCTATGTAATCAGAGTGTGAATTTGTAGATTTTCAATAGCAAAACCAAAATGTGTTTAAAAGTGCGACTGACCAAATCGTCCGGCTCGGTTTGCCCCCCTCGAACTCGAAGACATCTCTAATTTGACAGTTTACCATCTGATCTCAATCAGTGACTCTAGGCCACGCAGGATGGGATGAAACCACGCGGGGAATGGGGGGAGATAATTTAGCTGGAAGTGCAGAAATAAGGCGTAATTTTCTTTTATTTGTAACTCTTTGGTAGAAACATTTATAATTTCTATTACATTACTACTACTACTGTTACTGCTAATAAAACAGATCTCTGGGGGCCCCAAAAGTGCGTGGGCCCTTAGAATCGTCCTGGGGTCCTATCACCTGTTTCACAGATTTAATATACTGATACACATGCAGCTGTTTACGTTCACAGACATAACTGACTGTGTTTATGTGAACTCTGTGTGTTTTGTGTGAGTTTGTTGTGTGTTGTTGCTGTAGTAATTGAGGCAGGAGCTGTAAAGGCAGGGGAAAGCAGCTCATTTGCATTTAAAGAGACATGAAAGCAGCATATTTTTTGCTTGCAGTCAAAAAAAGGGGCATTTATAGCGTGGTATAATGAATGATCTGTGGGGTATTTGAAACTGAAACGTCACAGACATATTTTTGGGACTCCTGAGACTTACATGCATCTTATAAAAAGGGCCATATGAGCCCTTTTTTAGTTTAGTTTCACATTCTGTTGTCTTTTAAAACAAACGCAATAAATTCTCGTACTTTCTTAATTACATATTTTGCCAGCTCAAAGTTACAATCTAATGCCCTTGTAGTTGCATCATACATTGAATCAGCTTGCCCTCCTGTGCTGTAGTAATTGAGGCAGGAGCTGTAAAGGCAGGGGAAAGCAGCTCATTTGCATTTAAAGAGACATGAAAGCAGCATATTTTTTGCTTGCAGTCAAAAAGGGGCTTTTTTAGCGTGGTATAATGAATGATTTGTGGGGTATTTGAAACTGAAATGTCACAGACATATTTTTGGGAGTCCTGAGACTTACATGCATCTTATAAAAAGGGCCATATGAGCCCTTTTTTAGTTTAGTTTCACATTCTGTTGTCTTTTAAAACAAACGCAATAAATTCTCGTACTTTCTTAATTACATATTTTGCCAGCTCAAAGTTACAATCTAATGCCCTTGTAGTTGCATCATACATTGAATCAGCTTGCCCTCCTGCTTCATATCCAAGGATGCATCCTCCAAGTGCTGCTATAATCAATCCAGTGCTGATCGCTGTAAGTAGTTTCTGAGCCACTGCTGCTGCTCTGTTTGCTGCTGCTTCTGCAACTTCATTTGCTGGTGCTGTAACTCCTTTAACTCCTGTAACTCTTGTAATTCCTGTAAATCCTGCTGCCCCCAAAACTTGTGCAATTCCCATTCTTCTAGCAATTTCAAAAACTTGGGTCAACAGTCCTAACATGACCAGACCGGCACCCGTCACCATCCTTGTCAACGCTCCCACAATCTTGCGTGAAATATTGGCTATTGGAAATAGACTGAACCTACCTCCCATTATTCTTGTCTGCTGTTGATGTTGGCCTCTGTAAATGAATATGACAAGATTATTAAAAACACTGGATATGCCTTAATATCTAGAATGATTCATGGATATGTGTATGTATGTCTATAAAGCATCACTCTAGTGGAAATAATAATAAAAATGTCATAAAACATTTTTCATACTAACTTTATACTTAGCAGTTTAGCATGTGATCGAACTCGAAGACATCTCTAATTTGACAGTTTACCATCTGATCTCACTCAGTGACTCTGGGCTATGTAGGACGGGATGAAACCATGCAGTGAATGGGGGGAAATAATTTAGCCGTAAATGCAGAAATAAGCCGTAATTTTCTTTTATTTGTAACTCTTTGGTAGAAACATTTATAATTTCTATTACATTACTACTACTACTGTTACTGCTAATAAAACAGATCTCTGGGGGCCCCAAAAGTGCGTGGGCCCTTAGAATCGTCCTGGGGTCCTATCACCTGTTTCACAGATTTAATATACTGATACACATGCAGCTGTTTACGTTCACAGACATAACTGACTGTGTTTATGTGAACTCTGTGTGTTTTGTGTGAGTTTGTTGTGTGTTGTTGCTGTAGTAATTGAGGCAGGAGCTGTAAAGGCAGGGGAAAGCAGCTCATTTGCATTTAAAGAGACATGAAAGCAGCATATTTTTTGCTTGCAGTCAAAAAAAGGGGCATTTATAGCGTGGTATAATGAATGATCTGTGGGGTATTTGAAACTGAAACGTCACAGACATATTTTTGGGACTCCTGAGACTTACATGCATCTTATAAAAAGGGCCATATGAGCCCTTTTTTAGTTTAGTTTCACATTCTGTTGTCTTTTAAAACAAACGCAATAAATTCTCGTACTTTCTTAATTACATATTTTGCCAGCTCAAAGTTACAATCTAATGCCCTTGTAGTTGCATCATACATTGAATCAGCTTGCCCTCCTGCTTCATATCCAAGGATGCATCCTCCAAGTGCTGCTATAATCAATCCAGTGCTGATCGCTGTAAGTAGTTTCTGAGCCACTGCTGCTGCTCTGTTTGCTGCTGCTTCTGCAACTTCATTTGCTGGTGCTGTAACTCCTGTAACTCTTGTAATTCCTGTAAATCCTGCTGCCCCCAAAACTTGTGCAATTCCCATTCTTCTAGCAATTTCAAAAACTTGGGTCAACAGTCCTAACATGACCAGACCGGCACCCTTCACCATCCTTGTCAACGCTCCCACAATCTTGCGTGAAATATTGGCTATTGGAAATAGACTGAACCTACCTCCCATTATTCTTGTCTGCTGTTGATGTTGGCCTCTGTAAATGAATATGACAAGATTATTAAAAACCCTGGATATGCCTTAATATCTAGAATGATTCATGGATATGTGTATGTATGTCTATAAAGCATCACTCTAGTGGAAATAATAATAAAAATGTCATAAAACATTTTTCATACTAACTTTATACTTAGCAGTTTAGCATGTGATGCAGATGGACATCAAAACAATACTAAAATATAATGTTTTATTGTCCTAGATAGATATGAACAGTGGTAACTGCAAGAAAAGCCATCTTGTATTCATGCAGCATCCAAAAAATAAGTTCCATAAACACCGGTGTTATTTTTGCCACTCCAGATTTTGCTGTAATTTAGATCTTATTGTAAATAGCAGGCAGCATTTTGGATTTAGATTCAGTTTATTTAAACATAATATATAATATTACGTACAGGATATGATTCATACATTTTTATGGTAGTTTGCATAATGCTGGAACACTTCCAACTGTATAACAGTTATGCATAATAAATTATATTTTGTACAAATATACAATATGCTTAATATTTATTTATTTATATTTTTTTAGGTATTTATTTTGGCAGGCCTTATATCGCTAAAGTATGGAAATTTACAAATTTTACAAAACTTACCAAATTTTATGTGGTTATATTCTTAAATTGATTCATATGGGGAGGAGTTACATTAAGCGTGATCTGTTGTCATGTCACAATCGTGTTGCATTGTGATACATCGAGCTGCAGAGACCCAGTTCCTCAGTCAGCATTGACAGGTCGAGGGTCTGTCCATGCAAACCTGCCTCGCAAAAGTGGAACGCACTTTTGAAATGGCATCGGGGATTCTCTTTAGTGGAAGTGCTTAGGGAAGTTTGCGAGTGTGTGTCTAAACGTGAAGTTGAACGCAGTCTAAAGGGTTTGATCAGCGGGACCCACAGTGCTGCACATGCCTTATTTAATCACTGTAGGCGCACGTAACTATCACATAAACGATATTGTGAGTACAAAAATTAGTAAAGCATGCCTTATTCACACTTACAAACAATTGTTCTCAACTACTATCTAAATGCAAACTCAGCAGAATCTACAACATGTGCTTATTCAGTCTACTAGGGTTTCGACCCTCACATATTTGGACTGTTTACATCCTTTAATTAAAACATATTGTTTATTTTATTTTATTTGAGATTTTATTTGAGATTTAAACTGTCTGATATATAGAAATATTAGTGGACCTGTGGTAAATATGATATATCTCAGAAGTGGATTACCTGCAGTGATGCACCTGCTGTTTGGCTGTAGATTATTCCCTGATCTATAATGTACACTGTAAAAAATGACCGTGAATTTAAAATAAAATCCTGTTAAATGGTTAACTGTAAATTCCACTACTATATACAGTGAAAATCTGTATTGGGCATTACATGTATTGGACATTAATTTTACGGTAGTATACCGTTTTTTGGAAGTGAAAAAGACTGTATAATTTACAGTGAATAACCGTAAATTGACATTCCCAGAATTCCGTGCGTTACATTTCAAATTTGATGTTTTTTTGTTGAAATAACTATCAGTTTTGTATATTAGGGTTGTGTGTTACACCTAATGTTGTTAAATGAATGTTTATTGCATTATTTCAGTTTCATGTGTGTTACCATGATGGTGTTTAGTGTTTGTGTGAATGACACACTGTGTACCTTCTATATATGTTATTATTTAAAAGCTGCTTGTGATGGGCTTTGGTTCATCGTGTGACGTTCTCATCAACACCTGCATTTGGTGGTTATCACTGTATTACAAAGCTACAAAACAGATTTCAGTACTTCAATAGGTTGGTACATTAACATTATATCAGTTAATGAAATTACTGTATTTAACTTTAAATTTAAGTTAAAACCGTAAAACCTAAAACGTTGCTACCGTATTTTCTACCGTAAAATTCCAGCAACCACATCTGCCGTTTTTTACCGTATATTTTATGGATTTTTTTTTACAGTGTACAAAAAAAAAAGAAAACTATAAATGTAAGTTAGTCACACCAAAAATTACTTTCAGTGATCCAAAATCATTGACACAGCCTACTGTTGCTCACATCAACCTGAGCACTCACGCTTTAGCCTTTGGGTCAAATGAAATATGAGACAATGTAAGAGTGTGAGAGTGTAAAAACAATGTGTGTGTGTGTCTTCAGGACATTTGGTCTCATTCACTAATAATTGCGTGGAGAAAAAGTACCATCCACAACATGTTCCTACATTTTTTTTTTTTATAAATTTGAAATAAAATATTTAGTTTGAAAGGTGTATCATGAGTTGTTTGTGACAACGTTTGTATGCATAGCAAACCCCCAACTACTGCCATTATATCAGTGACAGGATTTTTTACAGTATTATTAACAGTATTATAACTACAGTAATAAAACAGGTTGATACATGGTTTTACAAACAGATTTCATCACTTTGTAGTAAATTAACGCATGTTTCAGTTAGGAAAGCAGCAAGAAGAAGTTATAATGTGAAATACTCACATCGATCAGAATCAGCAGTAGTGCTGCAGAGGAGGTTGTTGACCACTGACAGACACAAAAGTTTTTTATTTCGTTGTCATAGTTTTAGTTTCGTTATAGTTGTCTTGCATGTGATGTTGCTTTAAGCAGGGTCTGTGGTCATGGATAGAATCAAACAGGAAATAAATGACCCCCACACATGTAGGTTAAATGTTGTCAAACTAGTTCTGATTTACTTAATCACTTCTCACATTGAATCATTAAATTCGCTGCACTTCCCGTTCAGGTTTTTTTGAGAGGTCGTTTCATGGATGACCAGAAATGAGTAAAATGAGTAAAGGCATTGCCTTTGCTGTGGCTTGGTGTAGTGATGGAGGCAAGGGGTGCATCTCATTTTCTCAACTCTTCCTAGAGTTTGGAGAATGGATGAATGATCCTCGTTTGTAAGACACGTTTCATAAAAGCATATGCTTAATTGATTTTAAGCCCAGAACTCTCAGAAAACTCCAAGCCTACAGTATAAGTTTATTCCACTGATTGGAAGACTATAATTCACAGAAATTGTTATTTGTTAATTTCAATTTTGATTTGTTCATTTGAAAATACTTATAGATACAGAATAAATAATTTCAGATTTTTGCTGACAGACTATAGGCAGAAATATAACAAATACAAAAAAATGACAAATTCAGAAAAAGATAAGTACATGTTAATACTCAGATGCAAAATTAAAAAATATATGATTAAACACTTTAAGATGCCCTACATTAATATACTGCTACATGATACTACATGATCAGTGTCCCCAACCGTATTACTAAACTGACTGTACTGACACTATTGGAGAGCTGAGCTGAGCTGAGCTGAGCTTAGCTTAGCTTAGCTTCGCTAAACTGAGCTGAACTTAACTTCACTTAACTGAGCTGAACTTAACTTCACTTCACTTAACTGAGCTAAACTGAGCTGAACTTAACTTCACTTAACTGAGCTGAACTTAACTTCACTTCACTTAACTGAGCTAAACTGAGCTGAACTTAACTTCACTTAACTGAGCTGAACTTAACTTCACTTCACTTAACTGAGCTAAACTGAGCTGAACTTAACTTCACTTAACTGAGCTGAACTTAACTTCACTTCACTTAACTGAGCTAAACTGAGCTGAACTTAACTTCACTTAACTGAGCTGAACTTAACTTCACTTCACTTAACTGAGCTAAACTGAGCTGAACTTAACTTCACTTAACTGAGCTGAACTTAACTTCACTTCACTTAACTGAGCTAAACTGAGCTGAACTTAACTTCACTTAACTGAGCTGAACTTAACTTCACTTCACTTAACTGAGCTAAACTGAGCTGAACTTAACTTCACTTAACTGAGCTGAACTTAACTTCACTTCACTTAACTGAGCTAAACTGAGCTGAACTTAACTTCACTTAACTGAGCTGAACTTAACTTCACTTCACTTAACTGAGCTAAACTGAGCTGAACTTAACTTCACTTAACTGAGCTGAACTTAACTTCACTTCACTTAACTGAGCTAAACTGAGCTGAACTTAACTTCACTTAACTGAGCTGAACTTAACTTCACTTCACTTAACTGAGCTAAACTGAGCTGAACTTAACTTCACTTAACTGAGCTGAACTTAACTTCACTTCACTTAACTGAGCTAAACTGAGCTGAACTTAACTTCACTTAACTGAGCTGAACTTAACTTCACTTCACTTAACTGAGCTAAACTGAGCTGAACTTAACTTCACTTAACTGAGCTGAACTTAACTTCACTTCACTTAACTGAGCTAAACTGAGCTGAACTTAACTTCACTTAACTGAGCTGAACTTAACTTCACTTCACTTAACTGAGCTAAACTGAGCTGAACTTAACTTCACTTAACTGAGCTGAACTTAACTTCACTTCACTTAACTGAGCTAAACTGAGCTGAACTTAACTTCACTTAACTGAGCTGAACTTAACTTCACTTCACTTAACTGAGCTAAACTGAGCTGAACTTAACTTCACTTAACTGAGCTGAACTTAACTTCACTTCACTTAACTGAGCTAAACTGAGCTGAACTTAACTTCACTTAACTGAGCTGAACTTAACTTCACTTCACTTAACTGAGCTAAACTGAGCTGAATTTAACTTCACTTCACTTAACTGAGCTAAACTAAGCTGAACTTCACTTAACTGAGCTAAACTGAGCTGAACTTAACTTCACTTCACTTAACTGAG
>NW_015506093.1:473171-474976 GCF_001515645.1 Sinocyclocheilus grahami | reverse complement strand
ACTTAACTGAGCTAAACTGAGCTGAACTTAACTTAACTTAACTGAGCTGAACTTCACTTCACTTAACTGAGCTAAACTGAGCTGAATTTAACTTAACTTCACTTCACTTAACTGAGCTGAGCTAAACTGAGCTGAACTTAACTTCACTTCACTTAACTGAGCTAAACTGAGCTGAATTTAACTTAACTTCACTTCACTTAACTGAGCTAAACTGAGCTGAACTTAACTTAACTTAACTGAGCTGAACTTAACTTAACTGAGCTGAGCTGAGCTGAACTTAACTTAACTTAACTGAGCTAAACTGAACTGAACTTAACTTGACTTAACTAAACTCAACTGAGCTGAGCTTAACTAACTTGAGCTGCGCTGAACTTCACTTCACTGAGCTAAACTGAACTTGACTTCACTTCACTTCACTTAACTGAGCTAAACTGAGCTGAACTTAACTTCACTTCACTTAACTGAGCTAAACTGAGCTGAACTTAACTTCACTTAACTTAACTGAGCTAAACTGAGCTGAACTTAACTTAACTGAGCTGAACTTAACTTAACTGAGCTAAACTGAGCTGAATTTAACTTCACTTCACTTCACTTAACTGAGCTAAACTTAACTTCACTTAACTTAACTGAGCTAAACTGAGCTGAACTTAACTTAACTTCACTTCACTTCACTTAACTGAGCTAAACTGAACTTAACTTAGCTTAACTTCACTTCACTTAACTGAGCTAAACTGAGCAGAGCTGAACTTCACTTCACTTCACTTAACTGAGCTAAACTGAGCTGAACTTCACTTCACTTCACTTAACTGAGCTAAACTGAGCTGAGCTGAGCTGAGCTGGATGATGACATCACTTTTTTCTCTAGAGCTGCTTTATGCTACTGTAAGGTCCACACACTTGGCCCAAGGAAGGTATCCAGTGGTGGATGAAGGTCACTTGCGTGTTCTGTCTTTTCAGCGCGCAGAGTTATTCAATTTAGATTTAACTCAAATCTGACTCGATTGTATTATCTAATCTGACTCCATTTTAGTATGACCTCGAATTTTGGTTGAAAGGCAGATTGGTTGTTTGTCGGTCTCTAATTATTCTGACATTTGATTATTCTAGTTAACGCTTTACTTTGTATTTTTCTCGTTCATTAGGAATCTACTTTGCTTAAACTCGCCAGTTTGATCCTTATTCAGAGGTTCGTGGCTAATACTATTTAATATGCTTTAAATAGTAGGTCTGTTTAGCCCCCTACAGTTACCCATGTAATGCTCAAACATTAATCAGCTGTTCTTCTAGAACTACGTACAACTTAATTAACTCTGAAATCATATACATGGTTAAGTAACTGAGTACAACTTAAACTAAGGTCAAGCGGTTAGTCAGAACCCTGTTCGCAGATTTGCGGATACGCATTCACTTAATCTACTTGAGGAAATTATTTCAGAGCAAGTCAGAATAAATCAAATGTAACAATTTATTAATCAGTCAGGTAAATATGTATTATGCCAATTATCTACATAGCCAATTCAAAGATATCAAATCAATACGATACATCAAATTATCATAGACAAATCTAAGAGTAAGATGCATACCTGACCTTTTAGAAAATACATAGTACAGAGTCTGTGGAGACACTCCATACTACGGGCTCTCTGACTACAGAATCGTGCTGACCCTTTTGCTGCAATCCTTTAAATACAAAACCAAGATAAAACATCTCCCAAATGGAGGCATGTACAAACAATTGGTATCTGGGTGGCTAGTTTACTCCTCAATGGGAAACAGAAGGTAATTTGCATGGAATGACCCTCTAC
>NW_015506093.1:467563-472103 GCF_001515645.1 Sinocyclocheilus grahami | reverse complement strand
ACTTCACTTCACTGAGCTAAACTGAGCTGAACTTCACTTCACTTCACTGAGCTAAACTGAGCTGAACTTCACTTCACTTCACTGAGCTAAACTGAGCTGAACTTCACTTCACTTCACTGAGCTAAACTGAGCTGAACTTCACTTCACTTCACTGAGCTAAACTGAGCTGAACTTCACTTCACTTCACTGAGCTAAACTGAGCTGAACTTCACTTCACTTCACTGAGCTAAACTGAGCTGAACTTCACTTCACTTCACTGAGCTAAACTGAGCTGAACTTCACTTCACTTCACTTCACTGAGCTAAACTGAGCTGAACTTCACTTCACTTCACTTCACTGAGCTAAACTGAGCTGAACTTCACTTCACTTCACTTAACTGAGCTAAACTGAGCTGAGCTGAGCTGAGCTGGATGATGACATCACTTTTTTCTCTAGAGCTGCTTTATGCTACTGTAAGGTCCACACACTTGGCCCAAGGAAGGTATCCAGTGGTGGATGAAGGTCACTTGCGTGTTCTGTCTTTTCAGCGCGCAGAGTTATTCAATTTAGATTTAACTCAAATCTGACTCGATTGTATTATCTAATCTGACTCCATTTTAGTATGACCTCGAATTTTGGTTGAAAGGCAGATTGGTTGTTTGTCGGTCTCTAATTATTCTGACATTTGATTATTCTAGTTAACGCTTTACTTTGTATTTTTCTCGTTCATTAGGAATCTACTTTGCTTAAACTCGCCAGTTTGATCCTTATTCAGAGGTTCGTGGCTAATACTATTTAATATGCTTTAAATAGTAGGTCTGTTTAGCCCCCTACAGTTACCCATGTAATGCTCAAACATTAATCAGCTGTTCTTCTAGAACTACGTACAACTTAATTAACTCTGAAATCATATACATGGTTAAGTAACTGAGTACAACTTAAACTAAGGTCAAGCGGTTAGTCAGAACCCTGTTCGCAGATTTGCGGATACGCATTCACTTAATCTACTTGAGGAAATTATTTCAGAGCAAGTCAGAATAAATCAAATGTAACAATTTATTAATCAGTCAGGTAAATATGTATTATGCCAATTATCTACATAGCCAATTCAAAGATATCAAATCAATACGATACATCAAATTATCATAGACAAATCTAAGAGTAAGATGCATACCTGACCTTTTAGAAAATACATAGTACAGAGTCTGTGGAGACACTCCATACTACGGGCTCTCTGACTACAGAATCGTGCTGACCCTTTTGCTGCAATCCTTTAAATACAAAACCAAGATAAAACATCTCCCAAATGGAGGCATGTACAAACAATTGGTATCTGGGTGGCTAGTTTACTCCTCAATGTGAAACAGAAGGAAATTTGCATGGAATGACCCTCTACGGTAATCGAAGTATCTCTTAACTCTTAGGATCTGTATTATCTTTTTAGTCTACTTTTGTAAGATTAAGACCATTGTACCACTCACCCTGAGACTATTCAAATGAAACCAAACATGACTGTAAATCTTATTTGCATTCATATAGAACATTATACTATTGACCATGCTGAGTGAATCCAGTGGAGGGAGCAGATGAAAAGGCACTGATGCATATGTGAGAGAGGCGTTTCCTGCACCACCCCTCTGTGGGGTGTCTTGAAGATGCCCGTGTATTGTGTTTCTCAGGAGATCAAAGTAGTTGAGTTTCTTGGTAACACTTTACAATAAGGTTCATTAGTTAAACATTAGTTAATGTATAAACTAACATGAACTAACCCTGAGCAATACATTTGTTACTGTATTTACTAATATTCACATAACGTTAGTTAATAAAAATACAGATGTTCATTGTTAGTTCATGTTAGTTCACAGTGCATTAACTAATGTTAACAAGATTTTAATAATGTGTTAGTAAATGTTGAAATTAACATTAACAAAGATTAATAAACGCTGTATAAGTGCAGTTCATTATTAGTTCATGTTAACTAATGTAGTTAACTAATGAACCTTATTGTAAAGTGTTACCAGTTTCTTTTATCCTTACATGCCCAAATTGAACTAATTATTAAATTATGATCTTTACATGGAACTGAATCAACAAAGACACTATTTTCTTGTTAGAGCTGCTTTACAGCCAAAATGAACTCTATTTGCATCATTGAATCATAGTTTCCTGTTGATCGCTGTAATGTATAAAGCGCTATAAAAATCAAAGTGACTTGGCTTGACTACACCTCTATGACTTTTGATACTTTTGGTCTTACAAACACTTTTGGTACATTTGGTCTAAGTAATTTTACATATTTATCTGCTTTTACTTTAAATTGGTGAGCATTCTCAATCACACGTTTAGCCATCTCAAAGTTGCAAACGATTGCCCTAATCAAGGCATCATACACAGAATGAGCTTCTTGTGCGGCGTCCAATCCAATGACAAACCCTACAGCTGCTCCTACAAATGGAAATGCTAGAACAAAGAAAACTAGGAAAACTGGCCCAGCAGCTAATGTTGCTGCTCCTGTAACAAGTGTTCCCACAAAAATGACACTTTAACATACCTGTCATTGTCCTTATCTGACGGTGACCACTGAAATAAAAGAAATCTGTAGATTTTTCATAACCATCGAAGCTACATTTGCATAATTTGTGTCCATAAATGTCTTATCACTCATTGTTGTCATGTTATAGACCCTATTCAGCAAAATTGAAACTGTAAATCATAAAATTGTATAACATTTTTAAATGTGTGTGTGTGTGTGTGTGTGTGTGAGCGAGAGAGAGAGAGAGAGGTAATGTGTGATACCTGTGATAATGATGATTCTCTTTTGTGAAGCTGGAGAAAATACATCATGAAAATAACACTATAAATAAATCTGAAAAAAAATATAGACACAACCTTTAACTTTTAATGAATGAAACAGACATGAACTACTTACACTGATTTGAGCTCTCACTCTTCTGTTGTCATGCGTCGAAATAGTTAGACATGCATACCTTTTGTCAACACTTTCACAAACATGTTGTGGAACCTGTCGAATCTGGCCTGGGCAGGTTTTCAGAAAGCAGTTCATGTGCCATATGTGAAGTTTATGTGTAAGGGCGCAGATAACTATAACTTTTAGTCCCAAAACCTTTATTTGCCTAATACAGTAAATAGAGTGGCCAAAAGTGATGTCCGCAGGGGATTTTTGCACAATATTTGCTTTTAATGACACTAGGTTCAGCTAAACAATCAGAATATGAGGAGTATGTTATATTGGGAAGAAGAAAACACTACATTTGATTAAAATGACAGTTATTTGGCAAGAAAGGCAATTTCCAACATGGGTTTTATTGCAACAACAAAAAAAGCATAGTAAAACAAAAAGCTCACTGAAAATGTAAATGTATTAATATCAATACAATTAATACATGTAACCAGTTATTAATATTTTGTTTGTTTCTCTAGCTGACTATGTCATTCTTAACTTCTTCAGTCCTCCTAAAGTGCTTCCCATGAGCATCGTTAGAAGACCTGTATGACTTATAACAATTCAGCTTTATAATTAATTATTCATTTTGTCTGCTATGTTGTGACATTAATTTTAGTTTCTATCTGCAAATGCTGACTCTAAAAGTCATAAAACTAAGCAAATCAGTGACATCAGGGCTGTAATATGATTGATCTATATCAAAGAAAAGGGTATTTATCTATATTGCAATATGAGGCACATGTGATTCAGCTTTCCCGGAAATGATCATCTTCTCCTGCTGCAACAAGAGGATCTTTGTTTTTACTGTTTCTCATTCTCCTCTGTTTTTGAACCACCATCGTCTTCTTTAACTAACTACTCATCTGTGTGATTTATCAGAGAGGAAAAACCCCTTCACACATCTGATGATCAATAATCAAAAACGTTGTCCATAGGTTTTCTATAGCAGAATTAGTTTTGGTCTTTACTTTAAAGTTCAAGGATTTTGATGTTATTGTGACATGTATAAAATAGATGAATTAATTTATTTTTTATTAATAAATATTTCCATAAGGTTCCCCCTGTTGATGGCTTTATATCGAACTTAGCTTTTTACGTCAAATCAGAAATATATATGGGTGATTCTTAGACTATGGGCACTTTTATGTTCTTTGGTCATATTTATAAAAATACATATAATTTTGGACAAATTCCTCTTTCTTAGTCAAACTAACAATAAAATCATAACAAATTATGATTTTTTCATACTTTTCAACCTCCTTATAGGTGTCAAAATCACTGTTTTCTCCTTGTCGCACACCCAGACTTTTAAACTTCAACAATGAAAATACAGTTTAAAAATATGACTTATCTGGTAACTATTAATGTACCTGAATTAAGCACTAGTAAAATAATTAAAATACATAATAGTATTTAATGCGAGACCACGATCAATATTACTTTTTATACAAAATATAGCTGTGGCACAGTATTGGTGTCATTTCCACCACAACACTGTAATGTCCCTTTAACACGTTTGTGTGAAAGATGGTTTAGGTGGTTTCTATGGAAATGTTCAGTGACATCAGAGCACATGTTGGACATGGAGGGAATTTA
>NW_015506093.1:464378-467360 GCF_001515645.1 Sinocyclocheilus grahami | reverse complement strand
GCATAAGTTATTCTATTTTTAAATAACAGCTGTATATTGAGATGTGGTGGAAATGACATTTGTTCATTGCAGGTTGGAAAAAATGTAAAATATTAACAATTCCTCTTGTAATCTAAGTTTGTCCTCTTACAGACCTTAAAACTAGACAAATTATTTAAACTTCTGAGACTTCTGTGTTACGTGACTTTTGAACAAGTTTTTTTATTCAACTTCACAAGGATAAAAGTGCACCTAGTTGAAGAAACGCCCTTATATATATATATATACATACTGTATGTGTGTGTGTTTGTGTGTGTGTGTGTATATACATACTGTGAGTGTGTGTGTGTGTGTGTGTGTGTGTGTGTGTGTGCGTGTGTGTGTGTGTAGAACATGAAGAACATTTTTGTTCATGTTTGACTTGTCATTGTTTATGAGTTACACGTAGCATGAACGACATTTACTGGACAAAGTACATCCAGGTTGTGAAGAAAATAATATAATTATTTTATATCTATTTTGTACTGTTTAAAATGTTGTGCAAAAAATGTGAATACAATTAATTCTGAATTGAATGCTTACTGAAGTCATCCTGGCAATCACAAACATTTAGAATTTATTTGAATTAATTTTTTTAACTAAACACTTTTTCATGGAATTGATGCTGATTAATGCACCATATAAAACAAATGTGAAACAAAAAGGTGTGTGTGTGTGTGCGTGTGTGTGTGTGTAGAACATGAAGAACATTTTTGTTCATGTTTGAATTGTCATTGTTTATGAGTTACACGTAGCATGAGCGACATCTACTGGACAAAGTACATCCAGGTTGTGAAGAAAATAATATAATTATTTTATATCTATTTTGTACTGTTTAAAATGTTGTGCAAAAAATTTGAATACAATTAATTCTGAATTGAATGCTTACTGAAGTCATCCTGGCAATCACAAACATTTAGAATTTATTAGAATTTATTTTTTTAACGAAACACTTTTTCATGGAATTGATGCTGATTAATGCACCATATAAAACAAATGTGAAACAAAAAATAAACATAATGTGCACTGTTGCAGTGTCATTTTAAAGGCATATTATTTTACCCCATTTTTTTTTTTAAATCTCAGTTATCGTGTACACCGGCTGTGCAATAATCAAACACACTCACTCACACATATATTAATACATTATTATCTTTTGTCACAGATAACTCAAGGAAGAAATTATACATTGCTAGGTAAGATTTGTGGTAATGAATCCCAGGCCACAGCTATACGCATGTACAGGAAACTGAACAGAGAAAGGAACAGGTGTGACTGCAACACATTTTAATTAAAGGGGTGGTTCACTGTTTTTTTTTTATATATATAGGCTTGATTGTGTTTATGGGGTGCAGTCTAACATGTGTTAATGCTTAGTTTAAAAAAAAAATAAAATAAAATTCCACATAATTTACCTTTATTCCACATCGCTCTGTCCCTTCTCTGAGAAATGGGCTGATCTTTTCCTTCTTTTATGAAGCCCCTCCCTCAGAAATAGGTGATGGGCTCTGATTGGTTAGCTAGGCCAGTGTGTTGTGATTGGCTAAACCGCCTCTTGTGCACGTCTAAACGGCCCGCCCCTCACCTCATTTCCAGCGTTATCGTTGACATAATTGCAAAGATACTATTTAAACTGAGCTGGATGTTGACATCACTGAATTCAATGATGAACTGCCTTTAACTGAAAAATGAGTGTTTACTATTGTCATTTTGCATTATTGACACTATTTTCCTAATTAATGCTGTTCAGTTGCTTTGTCACAATCTGTATTGTTAAAAGCGCTATATAAATAAAGGTGACTTGACTTGACTTGACCTCAGCAGCATGTGCTCCGGTTGTATTGTAAACAACGGCGTCGTTAATATCGCTTATCAGTTTGAGCCCGATTGAGAAGCAGAGGATATTATTGAAGAGGATCACGCAGAACCTGTGCAAGCATGGCTTTTAATGGTAGGCCTATGTTTTTTGTTGTCTCATACTTTTAGATATGCTGTTATTTGTAAATGCTGCTGCTTATGTTAGCTTTTAATATACGGTTTTATCCTGATTAAAGCTTTAATACAGTACGGCAACTGCATGCGCGTCCATGTATAACACTGGAACAGTTAATTGTTATAGCTGAGCTGAATGAGAGAGAGAGATGCAGAGCGTGTGCAGAGCAGGGCGAGGCCAGGAACAGTATTAAGAACCGCTGCTTTAGAACATTGATTTTGAAACTTGTGAATCCATTAGAATCGTTAGAAGACAGAATCGCGATTCATATATTGTCAGTAATTAACAATCGGTCCCTATAGATTCTCTTTGCCACCTGGAAAATTCTCAGTCCCTCAAAGTGTGTAACGGCCGGGAAGCAAGAAAACACACATTCAATGGTATTCTCAATACTTCAACTTTATTCATAGATACAAAGATATTATATAGGCATATGTCGAGGGGAGTTTCAACCCTTTAACCAATGAGGATATACAGTGGTGTGAAAAGGTTTTTGCCCCCTTCCTGTTTTTGCAACAGGATTTTAATTTTTTTGCATATTTGTCACATTTAAAAAATTCAGATCATCAAACTAATTTTAATATTACACACAGATAATGCAAGTAAATACAAAATGCAGTTTTTAAATGATGATTTCATTTATTAAGGGAAAAAAGCTGTCCAAACCTACGTGGCCCTACGTGAAAAATTAATTGCCCCCTCCTGTTAAATCATGAAAGAACTGCAATTAACCACATTATTTTAGAAAGCTGAGTTAAATTTCACTAGCCACACCCAGGCCTGATTACTGCCAGACCTGTTGAATCAAGAAATCACTTAAATAGAACCTGTCTGAGAAAGTGAAGCATGCTTAAAGAGCAACACATCATGCCTGCGATCTAAAAAAAATTCAAGAACAGATGAGAATCAAAACAGTTGACATGTATCAGTCTGGAAAGGATTATAAAGCCATTTCTAAGGCTTTGGGACTC
>NW_015506093.1:459296-464362 GCF_001515645.1 Sinocyclocheilus grahami | reverse complement strand
AACTGAGCTGGATGTTGACATCACTGAATTCAATGATGAACTGCCTTTAACTGAAAAATGAGTGTTTACTATTGTCATTTTGCATTATTGACACTATTTTCCTAATTAATGCTGTTCAGTTGCTTTGTCACAATCTGTATTGTTAAAAGCGCTATATAAATAAAGGTGACTTGACTTGACTTGACTTGACTTGACCTCAGCAGCATGTGCTCCGGTTGTATTGTAAACAACGGCGTCGTTAATATCGCTTATCAGTTTGAGCCTGATTGAGAAGCAGAGGATATTATTGAAGAGGATCACGCAGAACCTGTGCAAGCATGGCTTTTAATGGTAGGCCTATGTTTTTTGTTGTCTCATACTTTTAGATATGCTGTTATTTGTAAATGCTGCTGCTTATGTTAGCTTTTAATATACGGTTTTATCCTGATTAAAGCTTTAATACAGTACGGCAACTGCATGCGCGTCCATGTATAACACTGGAACAGTTAATTGTTATAGCTGAGCTGAATGAGAGAGAGAGATGCAGAGCGTGTGCAGAGCAGGGCGAGGCCAGGAACAGTATTAAGAACCGCTGCTTTAGAACATTGATTTTGAAACTTGTGAATCCATTAGAATCGTTAGAAGACAGAATCGCGATTCATATATTGTCAGTAATTAACAATCGGTCCCTATAGATTCTCTTTGCCACCTGGAAAATTCTCAGTCCCTCAAAGTGTGTAACGGCCGGGAAGCAAGAAAACACACATTCAATGGTATTCTCAATACTTCAACTTTATTCATAGATACAAAGATATTATATAGGCATATGTCGAGGGGAGTTTCAACCCTTTAACCAATGAGGATATACAGTGGTGTGAAAAGGTTTTTGCCCCCTTCCTGTTTTTGCAACAGGATTTTAATTGAAAACATCTGGAACCAATAAAGACAGAGAGTGTTTTCTAACATATATGAATAGATTTTTACGTGCACCTCTAGTGTTCTCTTGCTCTTCTCTGAAGCAGCGCGGCATGGTCTCGCCCCCTTTGCTGCCTTTTCCCGAGGGCGGGGTTTATCTGGGTTTGTGATGTCACAAACACGGGAAGTAACTTGTTGTAGTCCCTACCAGCCATTTTTGTAGGCATTAAACTGCCAGAATTTTAAAAGTCGATATCTTCGTTTGCATTGGACTTTCAGCTTCGTAACTTTGCAGATATTGTTTATGCTCAAACAGCAACATTACACACAAACTAACGTTAAAAAAGTGAAATCACAATCAACCACCCCTTTAACTCGCAAGCAAATGATCAAATGTTGTCTAACATGAGTCTTAATGAATCTGAACAGCATTTTTTTATTATTATTTACACATTTCCAAAACGTAAAGCTGGAGATCATGCATTACTAATGCTAGTCAATATCAATTTTTTTTTTTCTTAGACCAAAGCTCAACTACTTTTACTGCTTTCTCAACCAGAGCCGTTGCATTCTTGTAGTTAAGCTGTGCTGCCTTGATCATGGCGTCACACACTGAATCAGCTTCTTCTGCTGCTTTCTATCCAGTGATTCCTCCTCCAACAGCTCCTATAGCAGCTGCGACTCCAGTAACAGCTACTCCTGCTCTTGCTACTGCTCCTCCTCCTGAAGCCTCAGCTTTAACTACCGCTCATGTTTCCCCTACATTTCCTGTCATTACTACTACACTTCTTTTAGCAATACATATTTTCAGTGGTTTTGATAAAGCATAAATAAAAGCTAATGCAACACATGCTCCCAGAAGAGCACCGATCACCGCTCCTGTTGCTGCTCCTACAAGCTGCTTAAGAATTTTTTTCATGAATAATTTCCTTTGCTCTTTCTCGTTGCTCTTCTGGAATCTTCCTCTTGAATCTCTTTCTCCAACATCTGAAGAAGCTCATTGCTGTAGCAGCCGTTCTCTTTCACCATCTTGTCGATGGTCTCCAGCAGATTTTTCACCTGAACCCTGTTCTTCTTCCCCCATATACGTGTTTTTTTTTTCAGTATTTGTTGTCGATGAAGTGACAACGACCTCTACATTTATCAACCAGCTCCTGTACTCTGCAGCACTGTGGCTCTCCAGGACAGATGTTGGTAACCCCTGGAATAGTCAATGATGGCATGGGGGCAAATTCTGACATATCTTAGGATTTACGGTAGTCAGTTTACTGGTACTTGCGCCATTATTTAACACCCACAAAACCCAGTCTTGTGCCAGTCTTGTTGATTATCATCGGCTCTTGTTTGCGATCTTGCGCTAATTTGTGCAGCTCTTGGTAGATTGTGTTGGTCATTATGGAAATGCGCTGGATGATTCTGTAGATCAGCAGAGCTTTCCACTCCCTTCTGGGCTTTTATTAGGTTTGTGCTCTCATGATAATTTGCCCTGTTTAGCAAATCTTGCCAATAGTGTTAGAATAGCATACCATCAAACTACTTGTAGCCTAATAAAGGCATACATGGAACAGCAGTATACAGTGTGTGTGAAAAGAGATAATATAGTCTAGCTAATATAATATAACGCATCTGGACCCAGGATTTTTACAAACAAAAACAAAACAAATTTTAATTAGTTATGCCAACTGAGTCAAGAAAAAATCTATACAAATAAATAAGGAAAAAAGCAAACCGTGAAAGACAACATGCCAGATTGTCACATCATTTTGCCTTTTTGTCTTTAAGAGCACCAGAGGCAAACTCTTGTACCTTCTCGTTTACATGTAAGGCCTTTGCATATGTGTCTGCTACTGCTCTCGTCACTGCATCATTGACTGAATCAGCTTCCTCTGCAGCTTTTTATCCAGTCATCCCTTCCTACAACAGCTCCTGCAAGACAAAAAGCTCCACCTGCTGCAGTGATTCCAGCCCTCACAGCAGACCTTATTTCACACTCTTGATTTATAATTTGTGCTGCTGCCCTGACTGTTTCTATCACTGCTTGAGGGTTCTCTGGCGTAAGTAAAGTCACAACTGATCTCACTACAACACCAATGCCCAGAAAAGCACCCATTACTGTCCCTGTAGCCGCTCCTGCAAGCCTATTTACATATTATTTATGAACCATCTCCTTAGCTTTTTCTCGAATCTCTTCTGGAGACAGATTGTCCACAGATATATTCTTCTCCACCTCTTGAATGTGTTCCTCCAGCTTTTGAAGAAGCTCATTTGTGCAGCTGCCGTCTCTCTTTCACCATCTTGTCGATGGTCTCCAGCAGATTTTTCACATGTACCTTGTTGCTCTTGTTCCCCCATATACGTGTTTTCCAGTATTTGTTGTCGATGACGTGACAGCGACCTCCACATTTATCAACCAGCTCCTGAAGTTGTGAACTGGCCTTCACAAATTCTTTAACGGTCTTGCCTTCTAGTTGATCACCAAAAGTGAATAAGATAACTGCGTGTTTTAAGGCGTTCTCATTCAGTGTGTTCAGGAATTTCTGTACCACTTCATTTTCGTGTCTTGTGTGTCTTCCGACCTTTAGAACAATGATAAAGGCGTCAACCGCAGGAGCACATTCAATCAAAGATTTAACAATCTCAGATTTTGTCTCCTCATCATTATGATCCGTGTCAAAGAATCCAGGTGTGTCAATCACTGTGATCTTTCTGCCATGAACCTTCCTCTGCCTTCTTTCACATTGAGCTGTAACAGAATTAGCTGAAGCTTTAGGGATGAAAACTTTTTTCTCTGAGAATTGTATTTCCAGCTCTGCTTTTGCCATATCCTGTTTTCCCAAAAAGCAATTTTTTTCTCTCTGGCTTAGACACCTTTGCTGTTTGAAAAAGAAACATATTATTTACATTCATCTTTAATTTGGCTTTTGATACTTTTCTTAACAGTTTTTTATTGACAGTTTATGTATGTATGTATGTCACAATTTTTTATATTCTGAAGTTTCAATGAAGCAGTGTTTCGAAAGTATCGATACTCAAATAAAAATATCGATACTAAGGTGTCTTTTTTTACCAGTGATTTTGTTTAATAATTGTGTAGGATGGAACTATTTTCCTGCTCATCTGAACACACGCAAATGCTGCAAGACAGAACTAAGCAATCACAGAGAGCGTTACTCACTTCTGACAGTGCATTCAAACAGGGCTGCGTTTCCCAAAAGTATCATAAGAAACCACTGATGCTTTTGGGAACGGCAGAACAATGCTTATCAGAGGACAGAAAAAAACATGTTTGAGTTATTTCACAATAAACAAATTTAAATTGTAGCCTACATAGTTTGTGCAATTACATTTATTTAAATCGAACGTTAAAAGTTCATATTGATCATGTTCTATTCAGTAATGTTAATATAATTCATAGCCGTCACAGAATAAAAAGGTTGGATTATATGGGTGCAACAGCCTTTCACTGGCAGTCCCTTGTGGAAATGAACCATGGTGGTTTTACGAACGTGACCGTAGTTCAACTATAGTATTTGTAGATTCCCATGGTTGCCACTACAGTAAACATATTTTAACCACATGTAAACAAAAATATAACCTAATAAGTTGCAATTAAGGTGTATTGAATGTTAAAATTGGTTTCAAATATAAAGTTAAGTGGATAGCATTACCCATTTTACTCTTAATAATTTAATACATTTCATAATTTAAAAGTTAAGTGTAGGGATTTCTTAAATATGAGCAGACACTGATATCAGCATTCAATTAAGTTTGCTGATCACCCAGCACATGAATCCCATATTCTCGGTTGATTTCCTGTCAGTATGGTAAACTCATCTACTCATGAGATCGAAACTAATTCGATCAGGAGACGACAAAGCTTTCTTGGTATCAAGGACTGAAAGAGTTCATTCACAACCTATAGAAGCCCCCATGTCTTGGGACCCACCAATGGATGGAACCATTATCTCCAGAACAGGAAAATAATTAAATAATGCCCTCAGGCAAGCACAGGATATACAGCGTGACGCCACATGACTATCCCATGTTTAACCACCTGCTTCCTGCATGACCGAAACCCTTACTTTCTTTTGTCACAGTCAAAGAAACAGAGTGTACACAGACAATCATTAAAAAAAAATCAAAGAAATTGTTGGAGCAACTTTATTAACAAA